>NW_027278348.1:0-240771 GCF_030028105.1 Mobula birostris
AGGTATGAGAAATGCGCGAAGGCACAGCAATATGTGGGAGGCTATGGGAGGTGCGCGACTACACAGTGATATAGGGGACGTTATGAGATGTGCATAAAAACACAGCGATATGGGGGAAGTTATGAGAGGTGCGCAAAAATGCAGCAATATTGGAGAAGTTATGAGAGGTGCGTGAAAACACGGTGATATAGGGGAAGGTAAGAGAGGTGTGCGAAAACAGGGCGATATAGGGGAAGGTATGAGCGGTGCGCGAAGGCACAGTGATATAGGGGATGCTACGGGATGTGCGCGAATGCACAGCGACAGAGGAGACATTATGAGATGTGCATGAAAACACGGCAATATAGCGGAAGGTGTGAGATGTACGCAAAAGTACAGCGATATAGGAGAAGTTATGAGAGGTGCGTGAAAACACAGCGATATAGGGGAAGGTATGAGAGGTGCACAATAATACAGCGATATAGGGGAAGGTATGGGAGGTGCGCGAAAACAGCGCGATATAGGGGACGTTATGAGATTTGCATGAAAACACATCAATATAGGGGAAGGTATGAGATGTGCACAAAAATACAGCGATATAGCAGAAGTTATGAGAGGTGCGTGAAAACACAGCGATACAGGGGAAGGTATGAGAGGTGCGCGAATACACAGCGATATAGGGGACGCTATGGGAGGTGCGCGAAAATACAGCGATAAAGGAGACAGTACGATATGTGCATGAATACACGGCGATATTGGGGAAGCCATGAGAGGTGCATGAAAACACAGCGATATAGGGGAAGGTATGAGAGGTGTGCAAAAACACAGCGATATCGGGGAAGTTATGGGAAGTGAGCGAAAACAGGGCAATATAGGGGAAGGTATGAGAGGTGCGCGAAAGCACAGTGATATAGGGGGCCATGGGAGGTGCACGAATACACAGCTATATAGGGGACGTTATGAGATGTGCATGAAAACACGGCAATATGGGGGAAGGTATGAGAGGCGCGCAAAAATACAGCATTATAGCAGAATTTATGAGAGGTGCGTGAAAACACAGTAATATAGGGGAAGGAATGGGAGGTGCGCGAAAACAGTGCGATATAGGGGAAGGTATGAGAGGTGCCCGAAAACACAGCGATATAGGGGAGGCTATGGGACGTGCGCGCAAACACGGCAATATCGGGGAACTTATGAGAAGTGCACGAAAACACGGCGATACAGGGGAATGTATCAGAGGTGCGAGAAAGCACAGCAATATAGGGGACGTTATGAGATGTGCATGAAAACACAGCGATATAGGGGAAGATATGAGAGGTACAGGAAAACACGTCGATATAGGAGAATGTATCAGAGGTGTGAGAAAACACAGCGATATAGGGGAAGTAATGATAGGAGAATAAACATAGCGATATAGGTGAAGACATGCGAGGTGCGCAAAAACACGGCGATATAGGGGAAGCTATGAGAGGTGAGCAATAACACAGCGATCAAGGTGAAGCTATGGGTTGTGCGAGAAAACAGCGATGTAGTCGAAGCTATGGGAGGTGCACGAAAACATAGCGATATCGGGAAAGGTATGGGAGGTGCGCGAAAACAGGGCGATATAGGAGAAGGTATGAGAGGTGCGCGAAGGCACAGTGATATAAGGGATGCTACAGGAGGTGCGCGAATGCACAGCGATATAGTGGACGTTATAAGATATGCATGAAAACACGGCAATATAGGGGAAGGTATGAGATGTACGCAAAAAGTACAGCGATATAGGAGAAGTTATGAGAGGTGCGTGAAAACACGATATAGGGGAAGGTATGAGAGGTGCACAATAATACAGCGATATAGGGGAAGGTATGGGAGGTGCGCGAAAACAGGGCGATATAGGGGGACATTATGAGATGTGCATGAAAACACGGCAATATAGGGGAAGGTAAGAGAGGTCCCTGAAAACACAGCGTTATAGGGCACGCTATGGGACGTGCGCGAAAACACGGCGATATAGGGGAAATTATGAGAAGTGCAAGAAAACACGGCGATACAGGGGAATGTATCAGAGGTGCGAGAAAGCACAGCGATATAGGGGACGTTATGAGAGGTACATGAAAACACGGCGATATGGGAGAATGTATCAGAGGTGTGAGAAAACACAGCGATATAGGGGAAGTAATGAGAGAGCGAAAACATAGCGATCTAGGTGAAGACATGAGAGGTGCGCGAAAACACGGCGATATAGGGGAAGCTATGAGAGGTGAGCAAAAACACGGCGATATAGGGCAAGCTGTGAGAGGTGTGCAATAACACAGCGATAAAGTTGAATCTATGGGATGTGCGCGAAAAGACAGCGATATAGGGGAAGGTATGAGAAGTGCGCAAGGCACAGCAATATAGGGGATGCTATGGGAGGTGCGTGAATACACAGCGATATAGGGGACGTTATGAAATGTGCATTAAAATGCAGCGATATTAAGGAAGAAATAAGAGGTGCAGAAAACAAGGGCGACATAGGAGAAATTATGAGAGGTGCGAGAAAACACGGCGATACAGGGGAATGTATCAGAGGTGCGAGAAAGCACAGCGATATAGGGGATGTTATGAGATGTGCATGAAAACACAGCGATATAGGGGAAGATATGAGAGGTACACGAAGGCACAGCGATATAGGGGATGCTATGGGATGTGCGTGAAAACACAGTGATATAGGAGACGGTACGAGATGTGCATGAAAACACAACGATATAGGGGAAGATATGAGAGGTACAGGAAGGCACAGCGAGATAACGGTTGGTATGGGATGTGCGTGAAAACACAAGTGATATAGGAGATGGTATGAGATATGCATGAAAACACGGCGATATGGGAGAATGTATCAGAGGTGCGAGAAAACACAGCGATACAGGGGAAGTAATGAGAGGAGCGAAAACATAGCGATCTAGGTGAAGACATGAGAGGTGCGCGAAAACACGGCGATATCGGGGAAGCTATGAGAGGTGAGCAAAAACACGGCGATATAGGGGAAGCTGTGAGAGGTGTGCAATAACACAGTGATAAAGTTGAATCTATGGGATGTGCGCGAAAAGACAGCAATATAGGGGAAGGTATGAGAGGTGCGCAAGGCACAGCGATATAGGGGATGCTATGGGAGGTGCGTGAATACACAGCGATATGGGGACGTTATGAGATGTGCATTAAAACGCAGTGATATTAGGGAAGATATAAGAGGTGCACAAAAACACAGCGATATAGGAGAAGTTATGAGAGGTGTGTGAAAACGCAGCGATATAGGGGAAGGTACGAGAGGTGCTCGAAAACACAGCAATATAGGGGAAGGAATGAGAGGTGCGCAAAAACAGGGCAATATAGGGGAAGCATGAGAGGTGCGCGAAGGCACAGCGATATAGGGGATTCTATGGGAGGTGCGCGAATACACAGCGATATAGGGGACGTTATGAGATGTGCATAAAAACACGGCGATATAGGGGAAGTTATGAGAGGTGTGCAAAAATACAGCAATATAGGAGAAGTTATGAGAGGTGAGTGAAAACACAGCGATATAGGAGGAGGAATGAAAGGTGCACGAAAACACAGCGATATAGGGGAAGGTATGGGAGGTGCTCGAAAACAGGGCGATATAGGGGATGTTATGGGACGTGAGCAAAAAAACAGTGATGTAGGGGAAGGTATGAGAGGTGCAACAAAACACAGCGATATAGGGGAAGGAGTGAGAGGTGCGCGAAAACAGGGCGATATACGGGAAGGTATGAGAGGAGTGCGAAGGCACAGCAATATAGGGGATGCTATGGGAGGTGCGCGAAAACACAGTGATATAGGGGAAGACAAGAGAGGGGCGTGAAAGCAGGGCAATATAGTGGAAGTTATGAGAGGTGCGCAAAATTGCAGCGATATAGGAGAAGTTATGAGAGGTGCGTGAAAACACAGCAATATAGGGGAAGGTATGCGAGGTGCGCAAGGCACAGCAATATAGGGGATGCTATGGGAGATGCGTGAATACAAAGCGATATACGGGACGTTATAGGATGTGCATGAAAACGCAGCGATATTAGGGAAGGTATGAGAGTTCACAAAAGCACAGCAATATAGGAGAATGAATGGGAGGTGCGTGAAAACAGGGCGATATAGTGGAAGCTATGGGATGAGCGTGAAAACAGTGCGATATAGGGGAAAGTATGAGAGGTGCCTGAAAAAACAGCGATATAGGGGAAGGAATGAGACGTGTGCGAGAACACAGCAGTATAGAGGAAATTCTAAGAGTGCGCGAAAACATGGCAATACAGGAGAATGTATCAGAGGTGCGAGAAAACTCAGCGATATAGGGGAAGTAATGAAAGGAGCGAAAACATAGCGATCTATGTGAAGACATGAGAGGTGCGCGAAAACACAGCGATATAGGGGAAGCTATGAAAGGTGAGCAAAAACACGGCGATATAGGGGAAGCTCTGCGAGGTGTACAATAACACAGTGATAAAGTTGAATCTATGGGATGTGTGCGAAAAGACACCGATATAGCGGAAGTTATGGGAGGTGCGCAAGGCACAGCGATATAGGGGATGCTATGGGAGGTGCGTGAATACACAGCAATATAGGGGACGTTATGAGATGTGCAGGAAGAAGCAGCGATATTAGGGAAGATATAAGAGGTGCACAAAAACACAGCGATATAGGAGAAGTTATGAGAGGTGCGTGAAAACACAGCGATATAGAGGGAGGTATGAGAGGTGCACGAAAACACAGCGATACAGGGGAAGGTATGGGAGGTGCTCGAAAACAGGGCGATATAGGGGACGGTATGAGATTTGTATGAAAACATGGCGATATAGGCGAAGGTATGAGAAATGCGCGAAGGCACAGCAATATGTGGGAGAATATGGGAGGTGCGCGACTACACAGTGATATAGGGGACATTATGAGATGTGCATAAAAACACAGCGATATGGGGGAAGTTATGAGAGGTGTGCAAAAATGCAGCAATATTGGAGAAGTTATAAGAGGTGCGTGAAAACACAGCGATATAGGGGAAGGTATGAGAGGTGTGCGAAAACAGGACGATATAGGGGAAGGTATGAGAGGTGTGCGAAGGCACAGTGATATAGGGAATGCTACGGGAGGTGCGCGAATGCACAGCGATATAGGAGACGTTATGAGATGTGCATGAAAACACGGCAATATAGGGGAAGGTATGAGATGTACGCAAAAGTACAGCGATATAGGAGAAGTTATGAGAGGTGCGTGAAAACACAGCGATATAGGGGAAGGTATGAGAGGTGCACAATAATACAGCGATATAGGGGAAGGTATGGGAGGTGCGCGAAAACAGGGCGATATAGGGGAGGTTATGAGATTTGCATGAAAACACATCTATATAGGGGAAGGTATGAGATGTGCACAAAAATACAGCGATATAGCAGAAGTTATGAGAGATGCGTGAAAACACAGCGATACAGGGGAAGGTATGAGAGGTGCGCGAAAACACAGCGATATAGGGGACGCTATGGGAGGTGCGCGAAAACACAGCGATAAAGGGGACAGTACGAGATGTGCATGAATACACGGCGATATTGGGGAAGCCATGAGAGGTGCATGAAAACACAACGATATAGGGGAAGGTATGAGAGGTGTGCAAAAACACAGCGATATCGGGGAAGTTATGGGAAGTGAGCGAAAACAGGGCGATATAGGGGAAGGTATGAGAGGTGCGCGAAGGCATAGTGATATAGGGGGCTATGGGAGGTGCACGAATACACAGCTATATAGGGGACCTTATGAGATGTGCATGAAAACACGGCAATATGGAGGAAGGTATGAGAGGTGCGCAAAAATGCAGCATTATAGCAGAATTTATAAGAGGTGCGTGAAAACACAGTAATATAGGGCTACGTATGAGAGGTGCACGAAAACACAGCAATATAGGGTAAGGAATGGGAGGTGCGCAAAAACAGTGCGATATAAGGGAAGGTATGAGAGCTGCCCGAAAACACAGCGATATAGGGGAGGCTATGGGACGTGCACGCAAACACGGCAATATAGGGGAACTTATGAGAAGTGCACGAAAACACGGCGATACAGGGGAATGTATCAGAGGTGCGAGAAAGCACAGCGATATAGGGGACGTTATGAGATGTGCATGACAACACAGCGATATAGGGAAAGATATGAGAGGTACACGAAAACACGGCGATATGGGAGAATGTATCAGAGGTGTGAGAAAACACAGCGATATAGAGGAAGTAATGAGAGGAGCGAAAACATAGCGATCTAGGTGAAGACATGAGAGGTGCGCGAAAACACGGCGATATAGGGGAAGCTATGAGAGGTGAGCAAAAACACGGCGATATAGGGGAAGCTGTGAGAGGTGTGCAATAACACAGCGATAAAGTTGAATCTATGGGATGTGCGCGAAAAGACAGCGATATAGGGGGAGGTATGAGAAGTGCGCAAGGCACAGCAATATCGGGGATGCTATGGGAGGTGCTTGAATACACAGCGATATAGGGGACGTTATGAGATGTGCATTAAAATGCAGCGATATTAAGGGAGAAATAAGAGGTGCAGAAAACAAGGGCGATATAGGAGAAGTTATGAGAGGTGTGTGAAAACATAACGATATAGGGGAATGTATGAGAGTTGCACGAAAACACAGCGATATAGGGGAAGGTTTGGGAGGTGCGCGAAAACACAGCGATATAGGGGATGCTATGGGATGTGCGTGAAAACACAGTGATATAGGAGACGGTATGAGATGTGCATGAAAACACAACGATATAGGGGAAGATATGAGAGGTACAGGAAGGCACAGCGATATAACGGATGGTATGGGATGTGCGCGAAAACACAGCGATAAAGGGGACGGTACGAGATGTGCATGAATACACAGCGATATTCGGGAAGCCATGAGAGGTGCTTGAAAACACATCGACATAGGGGAAGGTATGAGAGGTGTGCAAAAACACAGCGATATCGGGGAAGTTATGGGAAGTGAGCAAAAACAGGGCGATATAGGGGAAGGTATGAGAGCTGCGTGAAAACACAGTGATATAGGGGAAGGTATGAGAGGAGTGCAAAAACAGGGCGATATAGGGGAAGTTATGAGAGGTGAGCAATAACACAATGATAAAGGGGATATTATGAGATCTGCGCAAAAATACATCGATATGGGGAAGGTATGAGAGGTGCACGAAAACAGCGATGTAGGCGAAGCTATGGGAGGTGCGCGAAAACACAGCAATATAGGGGAAGCTATGAGATGTGCATGAATACACGGCGATAGTCGGGAAGCCATGAGAGGTGTGCGAAAACACAGCGATATAGGGGAAGGTATGAGAGCTGCGTGAAAACACAGTGATATAGGAGAAGGTATGAGAGGAGCGCGAAAACTGGGCGATATAGGGGAAATTATGAGAAGTGCATGAAAACCTAGCGATATAGGGGATGTTATGAGATGTGCATGAAAACACGGCGATATAGGGGAAGGTATGAGAGGTGCGCGAAGGCACAGCGATTTAGGGGAAGGTATGAGAGGTGCACGAAAACAGCGATATAGGTGAAGGAATGGGAGGTGCGCGAAAACAGGGCGATATTTGGGAAGGTATGAGAGGTGCGCGAAGGCAAAGCGATATAAGGGATGCTATGGGAGGTGCGCGAATACACAGCGATATAGAGGACGTTATGAGATGTGCATAACAACATGGCGGTATAGGGTAAGTTATGAGAGGTGTGCAAAAACACGGCGATATAGGGGAAGCTATGAGAGGTGAGCAATAACACAGCGATAAAGGTGAATCTGTGGGAAAGAGGAAATTCTAAGAGTGCGCGAAAACATGGCAATACAGGAGAATGTATCAGAGGTGCGAGAAAACACAGCGATATAGGGGAAGTAATGATAGGAGCAAAAACATAGCGATATAGGAGAAGACATGCGAGGTTCGCAAAAACACGGCGATATAGGGGAAGCTATGAGAGGTGAGCAATAACACAGCGATCAAGGTGAAGCTATGGGTTGTGCGTGAAAACAGCGATGTAGTCGAAGCTATGGGAGGTGCACGAAAACATAGCGATATCGGGGAAGGTGTGGGAGGTGCGCGAAAACAGGGCGATATAGGGGAAGGTATGAGAGGTGCGCGAAGGCACAGTGATATAAGGGATGCTACGGGAGGTGCGCGAATGCACAGCGATATACGGGACGTTATGAGATGTGCATGAAAACACGGCAATATAGGGGAAGGTATGAGATGTACGCAAAAGTACAGCGATATAGGAGAAGTTATGAGAGGTGCGTGAAAACACAACGATATAGGGGAAGGTATGAGAGGTGCGCACTAATACAGCGATATAGGGGAAGGTATGGGAGGTGCGCGAAAACAGGGCGATATAGGGGACGTTATGAGATGTGCATGAAAACACGGCAATATAGGGGAAGGTAAGAGAGGTCCTTGAAAACACAGCGTTATAGGGCACGCTATGGGACGTGCGCGAAAACACGGCGATATAGGGGAAATTATGAGAAGTGCAAGAAAACACGGCGATACAGGGGAATGTATCAGAGGTGCGAGAAAGCACAGCGATATAGGGGACGTTATGAGAGGTACACGAAAACACGGCGATATGGGAGAATGTATCAGAGGTGTGAGAAAACACAGCGATATAGGGGAAGTAATGAGAGGAGCGAAAACATAGCGATGTAGGTGAAGACATGAGAGGTGCGCGAAAACACGGCGAAATAGGGGAAGCTTTGAGAGGTGAGCAAAAACACGGCGATATAGGGGAAGCTGTGAGAGGTGTGCAATAACACAGCGATAAAGTTGAATCTATGGGATGTGCGCGAAAAGACAGCGATATAGGGGAAGGTATGAGAAGTGCGCAAGGCACAACAATATCGGGGATGCTATGGGAGGTGCATGAATACACAGCGATATAGGGGACGTTATGAGATGTGCATTAAAATGCAGCGATATTAAGGGAGAAATAAGAGGTGCAGAAAACAAGGGCGATATAGGAGAAGTTATGAGAGGTGTGTGAAAACATAACGATATAGGGGAATGTATGAGAGTTGCACGAAAACACAGCGATATAGGGGAAGGTCTGGGAGGTGCGCGAAAACACAGCGATATAGGGGATGCTATGGGATGTGCGTGAAAACACAGTGATATAGGAGACGGTATGAGATGTGCATGAAAACACAACGATATAGGGGAAGATATGAGAGGTACAGGAAGGCACAGCGATATAACGGATGGTATGGGATGTGCGCGAAAACACAGCGATATAGGGGACGCTATGGGAGGTGCGCGAAAACACAGCGATAAAGGGGACGGTACGAGATGTGCATGAATACACAGCGATATTCGGGAAGCCATGAGAGGTGCTTGAAAACACATCGACATAGGGGAAGGTATGAGAGGTGTGCAAAAACACAGCGATATCGGGGAAGTTATGGGAAGTGAGCAAAAACAGGGCGATATAGGGGAAGGTATGAGAGGAGTGCAAAAACAGGGCGATATAGGGGAAGTTATGAGAGGTGAGCAATAACACAATGATAAAGGGGATAGTATGAGATCTGCGCAAAAATACATCGATATGGGGAAGGTATGAGAGGTGCACGAAAACAGCAATGTAGGCGAAGCTATGGGAGGTGCGCGAAAACACAGCGATATAGGGGAAGCTATGAGTTGTGCATGAATACACGGCGATAGTCGGGAAGCCATGAGAGGTGTGCGAAAACACAGCTATATAGGGGAAGGTATGAGAGCTGCATGAAAACACAGTGATATAGGAGAAGGTATGAGAGAAGCGCGAAAACTGGGCGATATAGGGGAAATTATGAGAAGTGCATGAAAACCTAGCGATATAGGGGATGTTATGAGATGTGCATGAAAACACGGCGATATAGGGGAAGGTATGAGAGGTGCGCGAAGGCACAGCGATTTAGGGGAAGGTATGAGTGGTGCACGAAAACAGCGCTATATAGGTGAAGGAATGGGAGGTGCGCGAAAACAGGGCGATATTTGGGAAGGTATGAGAGGTGCGCGAAGGCAAAGCGATATAAGGGATGCTATGGGAGGTGCGCGAATACACAGCGATATAGAGGACGTTATGAGATGTGCATAACAACATGGCGATATAGGGTAAGTTAAGAGAGGTGTGCAAAAACACGGCGATATAGGGGAAGCTATGAGAGGTGAGCAATAACACAGCGATAAAGGTGAATCTGTGGGATGTGCACGAAAAAACAGCTATATAGGGGAAGGTATGAGAGGTGCGCAAGGCAGAGCGATATAGGGGGAGGTGCGAGAGGTGCACGAAAACACAGCAATATAGGAGAAGGTATGGAAGGTACTCGAAAACAGGGCGATATAGGGGAAGATATGAGAGGTATGCGAAGGCACAGCAATATAGGGGATGCTATGGGAGCTGCGCGAAAACACAGTGATATAGGGGAAGACATGAGAGGTGCGTGAATACAGGGCAATATAGTGGAAGCTATGAGAGGTGAGCAAAAACTCGGCGATTTAGGGGAAACTATTAGAGGTGAGGAATAACAAAGCGATAAAGGTGAATCTATGGGATGTGTGCGAAAAGACAGCGATATAGGGGACGGTATGAGAGGTGCATGAATACACGGCGATATAGGGGAAGCTATGAGAGGTGCGTGAAAACACGGCAATATAGGGGACGATATGTGAGGTGCGCAAGGCACAGCGATATAGGGGATGCTATGGGAGGGGCGTGAATACACAGCGATATACGGGACGTTATGAGATGTGCATGAAAACGCAGCGATATTAGGGAAGGTATGAGAGGTTCACAAAAGCAAGGCGACATAGGAGAATGAATGGGAAGTGTGCGAAAACAGGGCGATATAGGTGAAGTTATGAGAAGTGCGCGAAGGCACAGCAATATGTGGGAGGCTATGGGAGGTGCGCGACTGCACAGTGATATAGGGGACATTATGAGATGTGCATAAAAACACAGCGATATAGGGGAAGTTATGAGAGTTGCGCAAAAATGCAGCAATATAGGAGAAGTTATGAGAGGTGCGTGAAAACACAGCGATATAGGGGAAGGCATGAGAGGTACGCGAAGGCACAGTTATATAGGGGTGCTATGGGAGGTGCACGAATACACAGCGATATAGGGGACGTTATGAGATGTGCATGAAAACACGGCAATATAGGGGAAGGTATGAGAGGTGCCCGAAAACCCAGCGTTATAGGGGACGCTATGGGACGTGCGTGAAAACACGGCGATATAGGGGAAATTATGAGAGGTGCGCGAAAACACGGCGATACAGGGGAATGTATCAGAGGTGCGAGAAAACACAGTGAGATAGGGGAAGTAATGAGAGGAGCGAAAACATAGCGATCTAGGTGAAGACATGAGAGGTGCGCGAAAACACAGCGATATAGGGGAAGCTGTGAAAGGTGAGCGAAAACACGGCGATATAAGGGAAGCTCTGAGAGGTGTGCAATAACACAGTGATAAAGTTGAATCTATGGGATGTGCGCGAAAAGACACCGATATAGGGGAAGGTATGGGAGGTGCGCAAGGCACAGCGATATAGGGGATGCTATGGGAGGTGCGTGAATACACAGCGATATAGGGGACGTTATGAGATGTGCAGGAAGAAGCAGCGAAATTAGGGAAGATATAAGAGGTGCACAAAAACACAGCGATATAGGAGAAGTTATGAGAGGTGCGTGAAAACACAGCGATAGAGAGGGAGGTATGAAAGGTGCACGAAAACACAGCGATACAGGGGAAGGTATGGGAGGTGCTCGAAAACAGGGCGATATAGGGGACGGTATGAGATTTGTATGAAAACATGGCGTTATAGGGGAATCTATGAGAGGTGCGCGAAAACACGACGATATAGGGGACGGTATGAGAGGTGCGCAAGGCACAGCGATATAGGGGATGCTATGGGAGGTGCGTGAATACACAGCGATATACGGGACGTTATGAGATGTGCATGAAAACGCAGCGATATTAGGGAAGGTATGAGAGGTTCACAAAGACACAGCGGCAAAGGAGAATGAATGGGAAGTGCGCAAAAACAGGGCGATATAGGCGAAGGTATGAGAAATGCGTGAAGTCACAGCAATATGTGGGAGGCTATGGGAGGTGCGCGACTACACAGTGATATAGGGGACGTTATGAGATGTGCATAAAAACGCAGCGATATGGGGGAAGTTATGAGAGGTGCGTGAAAACACAGCGATATAGGGGAAGGTATGAGAGGTGCACAATAATACAGCAATATTGGAGAAGTTATGAGAGGTGCGTGAAAACACAGCGATACAGGGGAAGGTATGAGAGGTGTGCGAAAACAGGGCAATATAGGGGAAGGTATGAGAGGTGTGCGAGCCACAGCAGTATAGAGGAAATTCTAAGAGTGCGTGAAAACATGGCAATACAGGAGAATGTATCAGAGGTGCGAGAAAACACAGCGATATAGGGGAAGTAATGATAGGAGCAAAAACATAGCGATATAGGTGAAGACATGCGAGGTTCGCAAAAACACGGCGATATAGGGGAAGCTATGAGAGGTGAGCAATAACACAGCGATCAAGGTGAAGCTATGGGTTGTGCGTGAAAACAGCGATGTAGTCGAAGCTATGGGAGGTGCACGAAAACATAGCGATATCGGGGAAGGTATGGGAGGTGCGCGAAAACAGGGCGATATAGGGGAAGGTATGAGAGGTGCGCGAAGGCACAGTGATATAAGGGATGCTACGGGAGGTGCGCGAATGCACAGCGATATACGGGACGTTATGAGATGTGCATGAAAACACGGCAATATAGGGGAAGGTATGAGATGTACGCAAAAGTACAGCGATATAGGAGAAGTTATGAGAGGTGCGTGAAAACACAACGATATAGGGGAAGGTATGAGAGGTGCGCAATAATACAGCGATATAGGGGAAGGTATGGGAGGTGCGCGAAAACAGGGCGATATAGGGGACGTTATGAGATGTGCATGAAAACACGGCAATATCGGAGAAGGTAAGAGAGGTCCCTGAAAACACAGCGTTATAGGGCACGCTATGGGACGTGCGCGAAAACACGGTGATATAGGGGAAATTATGAGAAGTGCAAGAAAACACGGCGATACAGGGGAATGTATCAGAGGTGCAAGAAAGCACAGCGATATAGGGGACGTTATGAGAGGTACACGAAAACACGGCGATATGGGAGAATGTATCAGAGGTGTGAGAAAACACAGCGATATAGGGGAAGTAATGAGAGGAGCGAAAACATAGCGATCTAGGTGAAGACATGAGAGGTGCGCGAAAACACGGCGAAATAGGGGAAGCTATGAGAGGTGAGCAAAAACACGGCGATATAGGGGAAGCTGTGAGAGGTGTGCAATAACACAGCGATAAAGTTGAATCTATGGGATGTGCGCGAAAAGACAGCGATATAGGGGAAGGTATGAGAAGTGCGCAAGGCACAGCAATATCGGGGATGCTATGGGAGGTGCTTGAATACACAGCGATATAGGGGACGTTATGAGATGTGCATTAAAATGCAGCGATATTAAGGGAGAAATAAGAGGTGCAGAAAACAAGGGCGATATAGGAGAAGTTATGAGAGGTGTGTGAAAACATAACGATATAGGGGAATGTATGAGAGTTGCACGAAAACACAGCGATATAGGGGAAGGTCTGGGAGGTGCGCGAAAACACAGCGATATAGGGGATGCTATGGGATGTGCGTGAAAACACAGTGATATAGGAGACGGTGTGAGGTGTGCATGAAAACACAACGATATAGGGGAAGATATGAGAGGTACAGGAAGGCACAGCGATATAACGGATGGTATGGGATGTGCGCGAAAACACAGCGATATAGGGGACGCTATGGGAGGTGCGCGAAAACACAGCGATAAAGGGGACGGTACGAGATGTGCATGAATACACAGCGATATTCGGGAAGCCATGAGAGGTGCTTGAAAACACATCGACATAGGGGAAGGTATGAGAGGTGTGCAAAAACACAGCGATATCGGGGAAGTTATGGGAAGTGAGCAAAAACAGGGCGATATAGGGGAAGGTATGAGAGGAGTGCAAAAACAGGGCGATATAGGGGAAGTTATGAGAGGTGAGCAATAACACAATGATAAAGGGGATAGTATGAGATCTGCGCAAAAATACATCGATATGGGGAAGGTATGAGAGGTGCACGAAAACAGCGATGTAGGCGAAGCTATGGGAGGTGCGCGAAAACATAGCGATATAGGGGAAGCTATGAGATGTGCATGAATACACGGCGATAGTCGGGAAGCCATGAGAGGTGTGCGAAAACACAGCGATATAGGGGAAGGTATGAGAGCTGCGTGAAAACACAGTGATATAGGAGAAGGTATGAGAGGAGCGCGAAAACTGGGCGATATAGGGGAAATTATGAGAAGTGCATGAAAACCTAGCGATATAGGGGATGTTATGAGATGTGCATGAAAACACGGCGATATAGGGGAAGGTATGAGAGGTGCGCGAAGGCACAGCGATTTAGGGGAAGGTATGAGAGGTGCACGAAAACAGCAATATAGGTGAAGGAATGGGAGGTGCGCGAAAACAGGGCGATATTTGGGAAGGTATGAGAGGTGCGCGAAGGCAAAGCGATATAAGGGATGCTATAGGAGG
The DNA here is from genome assembly GCF_030028105.1 of Mobula birostris. Lineage (NCBI taxonomy): Eukaryota > Metazoa > Chordata > Chondrichthyes > Myliobatiformes > Myliobatidae > Mobula > Mobula birostris. Next base: position 14,631 of record NW_027278348.1, read on the forward strand.
TGCGCGAATACACAGCGATATAGAGGACGCTATGAGATGTGCATAACAACATGGCGATATAGGGTAAGTTATGAGAGGTGTGCAAAAACACGGCGATATGGGGGAAGCTATGAGAGGTGAGCAATAACACAGCGATAAAGGTGAATCTGTGGGATGTGCACGAAAAAACAGCTATATAGGGGAAGGTATGAGAGGTGCGCAAGGCAGAGCGATATAGGGGGAGGTACGAGAGGTGCACGAAAACACAGCAATATAGGAGAAGGTATGGAAGGTACTCGAAAACAGGGCGATATAGGGGAAGATATGAGAGGTATGCGAAGGCACAGCAATATAGGGGATGCTATGGGAGCTGCGCGAAAACACAGTGATATAGGGGAAGACATGAGAGGTGCGTGAATACAGGGCAATATAGTGGAAGCTATGAGAGGTGAGCAAAAACCCGGCGATTTAGGGGAAACTATTAGAGGTGAGGAATAACAAAGCGATAAAGGTGAATCTATGGGATGTGTGCGAAAAGACAGCGATATAGGGGACGGTATGAGAGGTGCATATGAATACACGGCGATATAGGGGAAGCTATGAGAGGTGCGTGAAAACACGGCAATATAGGGGACGGTATGTGAGGTGCGCAAGGCACAGCGATATAGGGGATGCTATGGGAGGGGCGTGAATACACAGCGATATACGGGACGTTATGAGATGTGCATGAAAACGCAGCGATATTAGGGAAGGTATGAGAGGTTCACAAAAGCAAGGCGACATAGGAGAATGAATGGGAAGTGTGCGAAAACAGGGCGATATAGGTGAAGTTATGAGAAGTGCGCGAAGGCACAGCAATATGTGGGAGGCTATAGGAGGTGCGCGACTGCACAGTGATATAGGGGACGTTATGAGATGTGCATAAAAACACAGCGATATAGGGGAAGTTATGAGAGTTGCGCAAAAATGCAGCAATATAGGAGAAGTTATGAGAGGTGCGTGAAAACACAGCGATATAGGGGAAGGCATGAGAGGTACGCGAAGGCACAGTTATATAGGGGTGCTATGGGAGGTGCACGAATACACAGCGATATAGGGGACGTTATGAGATGTGCATGAAAACACGGCAATATAGGGGAAGGTATGAGAGGTGCCCGAAAACCCAGCGTTATAGGGGACGCTATGGGACGTGCGCGAAAACACGGCGATATAGGGGAAATTATGAGAGGTGCGCGAAAACACGGCGATACAGGGGAATGTATCAGAGGAGCGAGAAAACACAGCGAGATAGGGGAAGTAATGAGAGGAGCGAAAACATAGCGATCTAGGTGAAGACATGAGAGGTGCGCGAAAACACAGCGATATAGGGGAAGCTATGAAAGGTGAGCAAAAACACGGCGATATAAGGGAAGCTCTGAGAGGTGTGCAATAACACAGTGATAAAGTTGAATCTATGGGATGTGCGCGAAAAGACACCGATATAGGGGAAGGTATGGGAGGTGCGCAAGGCACAGCGATATAGGGGATGCTGTGGGAGGTGCGTGAATACACAGCGATATAGGGGACGTTATGAGATGTGCAGGAAGAAGCAGCGAAATTAGGGAAGATATAAGAGGTGCAGAAAAACACAGCGATATAGGAGAAGTTATGAGAGGTGCGTGAAAACACAGCGATAGAGAGGGAGGTATGAAAGGTGCACGAAAACACAGGGGAAGGTATGGGAGGTGCTCGAAAACAGGGCGATATAGGGGACGGTATGAGATTTGTATGAAAACATGGCGTTATAGGGGAATCTATGAGAGGTGCGCGAAAACACGACGATATAGGGGACGGTATGAGAGGTGCGCAAGGCACAGCGATATAGGGGATGCTATGGGAGGTGCGTGAATACACAGCGATATACGGGACGTTATGAGATGTGCATGAAAACGCAGCGATATTAGGGAAGGTATGAGAGGTTCACAAAGACACAGCGACAAAGGAGAATGAATGGGAAGTGTGCAAAAACAGGGCGATATAGGCGAAGGTATGAGAAATGCGTGAAGGCACAGCAATATGTGGGAGGCTATGGGAGGTGCGCGACTACACAGTGATATAGGGGACGTTATGAGATGTGCATAAAAACGCAGCGATATGGGGGAAGTTATGAGAGGTGCGTGAAAACACAGCTATATAGGGAAAGGTATGAGAGGTGCACAATAATACAGCAATATTGGAGAAGTTATGAGAGGTGCGTGAAAACACAGCGATACAGGGGAAGGTATGAGAGGTGTGCGAAAACAGGGCAATATAGGGGAAGGTATGAGAGGTGTGCGAGACACAGCAGTATAGAGGAAATTCTAAGAGTGCGTGAAAACATGGCAATACAGGAGAATGTATCAGAGGTGCGAGAAAACACAGCGATATAGGGGAAGTAATGATAGGAGCAAAAACATAGCGATATAGGTGAAGACATGCGAGGTTCGCAAAAACACGGCGATATAGGGGAAGCTATGAGAGGTGAGCAATAACACAGCGATCAAGGTGAAGCTATGGGTTGTGCGTGAAAACAGCGATGTAGTCGAAGCTATGGGAGGTGCACGAAAACATAGCGATATCGGGGAAGGTATGGGAGGTGCGCGAAAACAGGGCGATATAGGGGAAGGTATGAGAGGTGCGCGAAGGCACAGTGATATAAGGGATGCTACGGGAGGTGCGCGAATGCACAGCGATATACGGGACGTTATGAGATGTGCATGAAAACACGGCAATATAGGGGAAGGTATGAGATGTACGCAAAAGTACAGCGATATAGGAGAAGTTATGAGAGGTGCGTGAAAACACAACGATATAGGGGAAGGTATGAGAGGTGCGCAATAATACAGCGATATAGGGGAAGGTATGGGAGGTGCGCGAAAACAGGGCGATATAGGGGACGTTATGAGATGTGCATGAAAACACGGCAATATAGGGGAAGGTATGAGATGTACGCAAAAGTACAGCGATATAGGAGAAGTTATGAGAGGTGCGTGAAAACACAACGATATAGGGGAAGGTATGAGAGGTGCGCAATAATCCAGCGATATAGGGGAAGGTATGGGAGGTGCGCGAAAACAGGGCGATATAGGGGACGTTATGAGATGTGCATAAAAACACGGCAATATAGGGGAAGGTAAGAGAGGTCCCTGAAAACACAGCGTTATAGGGCACGCTATGGGACGTGCGCGAAAACACGGTGATATAGGGGAAATTATGAGAAGTGCAAGAAAACACGGTGATACAGGGGAATGTATCAGAGGTGCGAGAAAGCACAGCGATATAGGGGACGTTATGAGAGGTACACGAAAACACGGCGATATGGGAGAATGTATCAGAGGTGTGAGAAAACACAGCGATATAGAGGAAGTAATGAGAGGAGCGAAAACATAGCGATCTAGGTGAAGACGTGAGAGGTGCGCGAAAACACGGCGATGTAGGGGAAGCTATGAGAGGTGAGCAAAAACACGGCGATATAGGGGAAGCTGTGAGAGGTGTGCAATAGCACAGCGATAAAGTTGAATCTATGGGATGTGCGCAAAAAGACAGCGATATAGGGGAAGGTATGAGAAGTGCGCAAGGCACAGCAATATAGGGGATGCTATGGGAGGTGCGTGAATACACAGCGATATAGGGGACGTTATGAGATGTGCATTAAAATGCAGCGATATTAAGGAAGAAATAAGAGGTGCAGAAAACAAGGGCGATATAGGAGAAATTATGAGAGGTGCGAGAAAACACGGCGATACAGGGGAATGTATTAGAGGTGCGAGAAAGCACAGCGATATAGGGGACGTTATGAGATGTGCATGAAAACACAGCGATATAGGGGAAGATATGAGAGGTACACGAAGGCACAGCGATATAGGGGATGCTTTGGGATGTGCGTGAAAACACAGTGATATAGGAGACGGTATGAGATGTGCATGAAAACACAACGATATAGGGGAAGATATGAGAGGTACAGGAAGGCACAGCGATATAACGGATGGTATGGGATGTGCGTGAAAACACAGTGATATAGGAGACGGTATGAGATATGCATGAAAACACGGCGATATGGGAGAATGTATCAGAGGTGCGAGAAAACACAGCGATATAGGGGAAGTAATGATAGGAGCGAAAACATAGCGATATAGGTGAAGACATGCGAGGTGCGTGAAAACACGGCGATATAGGGGAAGCTATGAGAGGTGAGCAATAACACAGCAATCAAGGTGAAGCTATGGGATGTGCGCAAAAACAGCGATGTATGCAAAGCTATGGGAGGTGCATGAAAACACAGCGAAATCGGGGAAGGTATGGGAGGTGCGCGAAAACAGGGCGATATAGGGGAAGGTATGAGAGGTGCGGGAAGGCACAGTGATATAGGGTATGCTACGGGAGGTGCGCGAATGCACAGTGATATAGTGGAGGTTATGAGATGTGCATGAAGACACGGCAATATAGGGGAAGGTATGGGAGGTGCGCGAAAACAGGGCGATATAGGGAACTTTATGAGATGTGCATGAAAGCACATCAATATAGGGGAAGGTATGAAATGTGCGCAAAAATACAGCCATATAAGGGAAGGTATGAGAGGTGCACGAAAACACAGCGATATAGGGAAATGTATAGGAGGTGCGCAAAAACAGGGCGATATAGGGGAAGATATGAGAGGTACACGAAGGCACAGCGATATAAGGGATGTTATGCGGATGTGCGCGAAAACACAGTGATATGGGGGACGGAATGAGATGTGTATGAAAACACGACGATATAGAGGAAGCTATGAGAGGTGCGCGAAAACACGGCGATATGGGAGAATATATCAGAGGTGCGTGAAAACACGATGATATAGGGGAAGCTATGAGGGGTGAGCAAAAACACGGCGATATTGGGGAAGCTATGAGATGTGTGCAATAATACAGCGATAAAGTTGAATCTATGGGATGTGCGCAAAAAGACAGCAATATAGGGGAAGGTGTGAGAGGTGTGCAAGGCACAGCGATATAGGGGATGCTATGGGAGGTGCGTGAATACACAGCGATATGGGGACGTTATGAGATGTGCATTAAAACGCAGCAATATTAGGGAAGATATAAGAGGTGCACAAAAACACAGCGATATAGGAGAAGTTATGAGAGGTGTGTGAAAACACAGCAATATAGGGGAAGGTACGAGAGGTGCTCGAAAACACAGCGATATAGGGGAAGGAATGAGAGGTGCGCGAAAACAGGGCGATATAGGGGAAGCATGAGAGGTGCGCGAAGGCACAGCGATATAGGGGATTCTATGGGAGGTGCGCGAATACACAGCAATATAGGGGACGTTATGAGATGTGCATAAAAACACAGCGATATGGGGGAAGTTATGAGAGGTATGCAAAAATGCAGCAATATTGGAGAAGTTATGAGAGGTGCGTGAAAACAGCGATATAGGGGAAGGTATGAGAGATGTGCGAAAACAGGGCGATATAGGGGAAGGTATGAGAGGTGTGCAAAGGCACAGTGATATAGGGAATGCTACGGGAGGTGCGCGAATGCACAGCGATATAGGAGACGTTATGTGATGTGCATGAAAACACGGCAATATAGGGGAAGGTATGAGATGTACGCAAAAGTACAGCGATATAGGAGAAGTTATGAGAGGTGTGTGAAAACACAGCGATATAGGGGAAGGTATGAGAGGTGCACAATAATACAGCGATATAGGGGAAGGTATGGGAGGTGCGCGAAAACACGGCGATATAGGGGACGTTATGAGATTTGCATGAAAACACATCTATATAGGGGAAGGTATGAGATGTGCACAAAAATACAGCGATATAGCAGAAGTTATGAGAGATGCGTGAAAACACAGCGATACAGGGGAAGGTATGAGAGGTGCGCGAAAACACAGCGATATAGGGGACGCTATGGGAGGTGCGCGAAAACACAGCGATAAAGGGGACAGTACAAGATGTGCATGAATACACGGCGATATTGGGGAAGCCATGAGAGGTGCATGAAAACACAGCGATATAGGGGAAGGTATGAGAGGTGTGCAAAAACACAGCGATATTGGGGAAGTTATGGGAAGTGAGCGAAAACAGGGCGATATAAGGGAAGGTATGAGAGGTTCGCGAAGGCACAGTGATATAGGGGGCTATGGGAGGTGCACGAATACACAGCTATATAGGGGACCTTATGAGATGTGCATGAAAACACGGCAATATGGAGGAAGGTATGAGAGGTGCGCAAAAATACAGCATTATAGCAGAATTTATGAGTGGTGCACGAAAACACAGCGATATAGGGGAGGTTATGGGACGTGCGCGCAAACACGGCAATATAGGGGAACTTATGAGAAGTGCACGAAAACACGGCGATACAGGGGAATGTATCAGAGGTGCGAGAAAGCACAGCGATATAGGGGACGTTATGAGATGTGCATGAAAACACAGCGATATAGGGAAAGATATGAGAGGTACACGAAAACGCGGCGATATGGGAGAATGTATCAGAGGTGTGAGAAAACACAGCGATATAGAGGAAGTAATGAGAGGAGCGAAAACATAGCGATCTAGGTGAAGACATGAGAGGTGCGCGAAAACACGGCGATATAGGGGAAGCTATGAGAGGTGAGCAAAAACACGGCGATATAGGGGAAGCTGTGAGAGGTGTGCAATAACACAGCGATAAAGTTGAATCTATGGGATGTGCGCGAAAAGACAGCGATATAGGGGAAGGTATGAGAAGTGCGCAAAGCACAGCAATATAGGGGATGCTATGGGAGGTGCTTGAATACACAGCGATATAGGGGACGTTATGAGATGTGCATTAAAATGCAGCGATATTAAGGAAGAAATAATAGGTGCAGAAAACAAGGGCGGTATAGGAGAAGTTATGAGAGGTGTGTGAAAACATAACGATATAGGGGAATGTATGAGAGATGCACGAAAACACAGCGATATAATGGAAGGTCTGGGAGGTGCGCGAAAACACAGCGATATAGGGGATGCTATGGGATGTGCGTGAAAACACAGTGATATAGGAGATGGTATGAGATGTGCATGCAAACACAACGATATAGGGGAAGATATGAGAGGTACAGGAAGGCACAGCGATATAACAGATGGTATGGGATGTGCGCGAAAACACAGCGATATAGGGGACGCTATGGGAGGTGCGCGAAAACACAGTGATAAAGGGGACGGTACGAGATGTGCATGAATACACAGCGATATTCGGGAAGCCATGAGAGGTGCTTGAAAACACAGCGACATAGGGGAAGGTATGAGAGGTGTGCAAAAACACAGCGATATCGGGGAAGTTATGGGAAGTGAGCAAAAACACGGAGATATAGGGGAAGTTATGAGAGGTGAGCAATTACACAGCGATGAAGGTGAGTCTATGGGATGTGCGCAAAAAGACAGCGATATAGGGGAAGGTATGTGGGGGGCGCAAGGCACAGCAATATAGGGGATGCTATGGGAGATGCGTGAATACACAGCGATATACGGGACGTTATGAGATGTGCATGAAAATGCAGCGATATTAGGGAAGGTATGAGAGTTCACAAAAGCACAGCAATATAGGAGAATGAATGGGAGGTGCGTGAAAACAGGGCGATATAGTGGAAGCTATGGGATGAGCGTGAAAACAGTGCGATATAGGGGAAGGAATGAGAGGTGTGCGAGAACACAGCAGTATAGAGGAAATTCTAAGAGTGCGCGAAAACATGGCAATACAGGAGAATGTATCAGAAGTGCGAGAAAACACAGCGATATAGGGGAAGTAATGAGAGGAGCGAAAACATAGCGATCTAGGTGAAGACATGAGAGGTGCGCGAAAACACAGCGATATAGGGGAAGCTATGAATGGTGAGCAAAAACACGGCGATATAGGGGAAGCTCTGCGAGGTGTGCAATAACACAGTGATAAAGTTGAATCTATGGGATGTGTGCGAAAAGACACCGATATAGCGGAAGTTATGGGTGGTGCGCAAGGCACAGCGATATACGGGATGCTATGGGAGGTGCGTGAATACACAGCGATATAGGGGACGTTATGAGATGTGCAGGAAGAAGCAGCGATATTAGGGAAGATATAAGAGGTGCACAAAAACACAGCGATATAGGAGAAGTTATGAGAGGTGCGTGAAAACACAGCAATATAGAGGGAGGTATGAGAGGTGCACGAAAACACAGCGATACAGGGGAAGGTATGGGAGGTGCTCGAAAACAGGGCGATATAGGGGACGGTATGAGATTTGTATGAAAACATGGCGATATAGAGGAAGCTATGAGAGGTGCGCGAAAACACGGCGATATGGGAGAATATATCAGAGGTGCGTGAAAACACGACGATATAGGGGAAGCTATGAGGGGTGAGCAAAAACACGGCGATATTGGGGAAGCTATGAGATGTGTGCAATAATACAGCGATAAAGTTGAATCTATGGGATGTGCGCAAAAAGACAGCAATATAGGGGAAGGTGTGAGAGGTGCGCAAGGCACAGCGATATAGGGGATGCTATGGGAGGTGCGTGAATACACAGCGATATGGGGACGTTATGAGATGTGCATTAAAACGCAGCAATATTAGGGAAGATATAAGAGGTGCACAAAAACACAGCGATATAGGAGAAGTTATGAGAGGTGTGTGAAAACACAGCAATATAGGGGAAGGTACGAGAGGTGCTCGAAAACACAGCGATATAGGGGAAGGAATGAGAGGTGCGCGAAAACAGGGCGATATAGGGGAAGCATGAGAGGTGCGCGAAGGCACAGCGATATAGGGGATTCTATGGGAGGTGCGCGAATACACAGCAATATAGGGGACGTTATGAGATGTGCATAAAAACACAGCGATATGGGGGAAGTTATGAGAGGTATGCAAAAATGCAGCAATATTGGAGAAGTTATGAGAGGTGCGTGAAAACAGCGATATAGGGGAAGGTATGAGAGATGTGCGAAAACAGGGCGATATAGGGGAAGGTATGAGAGGTGTGCAAAGGCACAGTGATATAGGGAATGCTACGGGAGGTGCGCGAATGCACAGCGATATAGGAGACGTTATGTGATGTGCATGAAAACACGGCAATATAGGGGAAGGTATGAGATGTACGCAAAAGTACAGCGATATAGGAGAAGTTATGAGAGGTGTGTGAAAACACAGCGATATAGGGGAAGGTATGAGAGGTGCACAATAATACAGCGATATAGGGGAAGGTATGGGAGGTGCGCGAAAACACGGCGATATAGGGGACGTTATGAGATTTTCATGAAAACACATCTATATAGGGGAAGGTATGAGATGTGCACAAAAATACAGCGATATAGCAGAAGTTATGAGAGATGCGTGAAAACACAGCGATACAGGGGAAGGTATGAGAGGTGCGCGAAAACACAGCGATATAGGGGACGCTATGGGAGGTGCGCGAAAACACAGCGATAAAGGGGACAGTACAAGATGTGCATGAATACACGGCGATATTGGGGAAGCCATGAGAGGTGCATGAAAACACAGCGATATAGGGGAAGGTATGAGAGGTGTGCAAAAACACAGCGATATTGGGGAAGTTATGGGAAGTGAGCAAAAACAGGGCGATATAAGGGAAGGTATGAGAGGTTCGCGAAGGCACAGTGATATAGGGGGCTATGGGAGGTGCACGAATACACAGCTATATAGGGGACCTTATGAGATGTGCATGAAAACACGGCAATATGGAGGAAGGTATGAGAGGTGCGCAAAAATACAGCATTATAGCAGAATTTATGAGTGGTGCACGAAAACACAGCGATATAGGGGAGGTTATGGGACGTGCGCGCAAACACGGCAATATAGGGGAACTTATGAGAAGTGCACGAAAACACGGCGATACAGGGGAATGTATCAGAGGTGCGAGAAAGCACAGCGATATAGGGGACGTTATGAGATGTGCATGAAAACACAGCGATATAGGGAAAGATATGAGAGGTACACGAAAACGCGGCGATATGGGAGAATGTATCAGAGGTGTGAGAAAACACAGCGATATAGAGGAAGTAATGAGAGGAGCGAAAACATAGCGATCTAGGTGAAGACATGAGAGGTGCGCGAAAACACGGCGATATAGAGGAAGCTATGAGAGGTGAGCAAAAACACGGCGATATAGGGGAAGCTGTGAGAGGTGTGCAATAACACAGCGATAAAGTTGAATCTATGGGATGTGCGCGAAAAGACAGCGATATAGGGGAAGGTATGAGAAGTGCGCAAAGCACAGCAATATAGGGGATGCTATGGGAGGTGCTTGAATACACAGCGATATAGGGGACGTTATGAGATGTGCATTAAAATGCAGCGATATTAAGGAAGAAATAATAGGTGCAGAAAACAAGGGCGGTATAGGAGAAGTTATGAGAGGTGTGTGAAAACATAACGATATAGGGGAATGTATGAGAGATGCACGAAAACACAGCGATATAATGGAAGGTCTGGGAGGTGCGCGAAAACACAGCGATATAGGGGATGCTATGGGATGTGCGTGAAAACACAGTGATATAGGAGATGGTATGAGATGTGCATGCAAACACAACGATATAGGGGAAGATATGCGAGGTACAGGAAGGCACAGCGATATAACAGATGGTATGGGATGTGCGCGAAAACACAGCGATATAGGGGACGCTATGGGAGGTGCGCGAAAACACAGCGATAAAGGGGACGGTACGAGATGTGCATGAATACACAGCGATATTCGGGAAGCCATGAGAGGTGCTTGAAAACACAGCGACATAGGGGAAGGTATGAGAGGTGTGCAAAAACACAGCGATATCGGGGAAGTTATGGGAAGTGAGCAAAAACACGGAGATATAGGGGAAGTTATGAGAGGTGAGCAATTACACAGCGATGAAGGTGAGTCTATGGGATGTGCGCAAAAAGACAGCGATATAGGGGAAGGTATATGGGGGGCGCAAGGCACAGCAATATAGGGGATGCTATGGGAGATGCGTGAATACACAGCGATATACGGGACGTTATGAGATGTGCATGAAAATGCAGCGATATTAGGGAAGGTATGAGAGTTCACAAAAGCACAGCAATATAGGAGAATGAATGGGAGGTGCGTGAAAACAGGGCGATATAGTGGAAGCTATGGGATGAGCGTGAAAACAGTGCGATATAGGGGAAGGAATGAGAGGTGTGCGAGAACACAGCAGTATAGAGGAAATTCTAAGAGTGCGCGAAAACATGGCAATACAGGAGAATGTATCAGAAGTGCGAGAAAACACAGCGATATAGGGGAAGTAATGAGAGGAGCGAAAACATAGCGATCTAGGTGAAGACATGAGAGGTGCGCGAAAACACAGCGATATAGGGGAAGCTATGAATGGTGAGCAAAAACACGGCGATATAGGGGAAGCTCTGCGAGGTGTGCAATAACACAGTGATAAAGTTGAATCTATGGGATGTGTGCGAAAAGACACCGATATAGCGGAAGTTATGGGTGGTGCGCAAGGCACAGCGATATACGGGATGCTATGGGAGGTGCGTGAATACACAGCGATATAGGGGACGTTATGAGATGTGCAGGAAGAAGCAGCGATATTAGGGAAGATATAAGAGGTGCACAAAAACACAGCGATATAGGAGAAGTTATGAGAGGTGCGTGAAAACACAGCGATATAGAGGGAGGTATGAGAGGTGCACGAAAACACAGCGATACAGGGGAAGGTATGGGAGGTGCTCGAAAACAGGGCGATATAGGGGACGGTATGAGATTTGTATGAAAACATGGCGATATAGGGGAAGCTATGAGAGGTGCACGAAAACACGACAATATAGGGGACGGTATGAGAGGTGCGCAAGGCACAGCGATATAGGGGATGCTATGGGAGGTGCGTGAATACACAGCAATATACGGGACGTTATGAGATGTGCATGAAAACGCAGCGATATTAGGGAAGGTATGAGAGGTTCACAAAATCACAGCGACATAGGAGAATGAATGGGAAGTGTGCGAAAACAGGGCGATATAGGCGAAGGTATGAGAAATGCGCGAAGGCACAGCAATATGTGGGCGGCTATGGGAGGTGAGCGACTACACAGTGATATAGGGGACGTTATGAGATGTGCATAAAAACACAGCGATATGGGGGAAGTTATGAGAGGTATGCAAAAATGCAGCAATATTGGAGAAGTTATGAGAGGTGCGTGAAAACAGCGATATAGGGGAAGGTATGAGAGATGTGCGAAAACAGGGCGATATAGGGGAAGGTATGAGAGGTGTGCGAAGGCACAGTGATATAGGGAATACTACGGGAGGTGCGCGAATGCACAGCGATATAGGAGACGTTATGAGATGTGCATGAAAACACGGCAAAAAAGGGGAAGGTATGAGATGTACGCAAAAGTACAGTGATATAGGAGAAGTTATGAGAGGTGTGTAAAAACACAGCGATATAGGGGAAGGTATGAGATGTGCACAATAATACAGCGATATAGGGGAAGGTATGGGAGGTGCGCGAAAACAGGGCGATATAGGGGAGGTTATGAGATTTGCATGAAAACACATCTATATAGGGGAAGGTATGAGATGTGCACAAAAATACAGCGATATAGCAGAAGTTATGAGAGATGCGTGAAAACACAGCGATACAGGGGAAGGTATGAGAGGTGCGCGAAAACACAGCGATATAGGGGACGCTATGGGAGGTGCGCGAAAACACAGCGATAAAGGGGACAGTACAAGATGTGCATGAATACACGGCGATATTGGGGAAGCCATGAGAGGTGCATGAAAACACAGTGATATAGGGGAAGGTATGAGAGGTGTGCAAAAACACAGCGATATCGGGGAAGTTATGGGAAGTGAGCGAAAACAGGGCGATATAGGGGAAGGTATGAGAGGTTCGCGAAGGCACAGTGATATAGGGGGCTATGGGAGGTGCACGAATATACAGCTATATAGGGGACCTTATGAGATGTGCATGAAAACACGGCAATATTGAGGAAGGTATGAGAGGTGCGCAAAAATACAGCATTATAGCAGAATTTATGAGAGGTGCGTGAAAACTCAGTAATATAGGGCAAGGTATGAGAGGTGCACGAAAACACAGCGATATAGGGGAGGTTATGGGACGTGCGCGCAAACACGGCAATATAGGGGAACTTATGAGAAGTGCACGAAAACACGGCGATACAGGGGAATGTATCAGAGGTGCGAGAAAGCACAGCGATATAGGGGACGTTATGAGATGTGCATGAAAACACAGCGATATAGGGAAAGATATGAGAGGTACACGAAAACGCGGCGATATGGGAGAATGTATCAGAGGTGTGAGAAAACACAGCGATATAGAGGAAGTAATGAGAGGAGCGAAAACATAGCGATCTAGGTGAAGACATGAGAGGTGCGCGAAAACACGGCGATATAGAGGAAGCTATGAGAGGTGAGCAAAAACACGGCGATATAGGGGAAGCTGTGAGAGGTGTGCAATAACACAGAGATAAAGTTGAATCTATGGGATGTGCGCGAAAAGACAGCGATATAGGGGAAGGTATGAGAAGTGTGCAAGGCACAGCAATATAGGGGATGCTATGGGAGGTGCTTGAATACACAGCGATATAGGGGACGTTATGAGATGTGCATTAAAATGCAGCGATATTAAGGAAGAAATAAGAGGTGCAGAAAACAAGGGCGGTATAGGAGAAGTCATGAGAGGTGTGTGAAAACATAACGATATAGGGGAATGAATGAGAGATGCACGAAAACACAGCGATATAGGGGAAGGTCTGGGAGGTGCGCGAAAACACAGCGATATAGGGGATGCTATGGGATGTGCGTGAAAACACAGTGATATAGGAGATGGTATGAGATGTGCATGAAAACACAACGATATAGGGGAAGATATGCGAGGTACAGGAAGGCACAGCGATATAACGGACGGTATGGGATGTGCGCGAAAACACAGCGATATAGGGGACGCTATGGGAGGTGCGCGAAAACACAGCGATAAAGGGGTCGGTACGAGATGTGCATGAATACACAGCGATATTCGGGAAGCCATGAGAGGTGCTTGAAAACACAGCGACATAGGGGAAGGTATGAGAGGTGTGCAAAAACACAGCGATATCGGGGAAGTTATGGGAAGTGAGCAAAAACACGGCGATATAGGGGAAGTTATGAGAGGTGAGCAATTACACAGCGATGAAGGTGAGTCTATGGAATGTGCGCAAAAAGACAGCGATATAGGGGAAGGTATGTGAGGTGCGCATGGCACAGCAATATAGGGGATGCTGTGGGAGATGCGTGAATACACAGCGATATACGGGACGTTATGAGATGTGCATGAAAATGCAGCGATATTAGGGAAGGTATGAGAGTTCACAAAAGCACAGCAATATAGGAGAATGAATGGGAGGTGCGTGAAAACAGGGCGATATAGTGGAAGCTATGGGATGAGCGTGAAAACAGTGCGATATAGGGGAAAGTATGAGAGGTGCCTGAAAAAACAGCGATATAGGGGAAGGAATGAGAGGTGTGCGAGAACACAGCAGTATAGAGGAAATTCTAAGAGTGCGCGAAAACATGGCAATACAGGAGAATGTATCAGAGGTGCGAGAAAACACAGCGATATAGGGGAAGTAATGAGAGGAGCGAAAACATAGCGATCTAGGTGAAGACATGAGAGGTGCGCGAAAACACAGCGATATAGGGGAAGCTATGAAAGGTGAGCAAAAACACGGCGATATAGGGGAAGCTCTGCGAGGTGTGCAATAACACAGTGATAAAGTTGAATCTATGGGATGTGTGCGAAAAGACACCGATATAGCGGAAGTTATGGGAGGTGCGCAAGGCACAGCGATATACGGGATGCTATGGGAGGTGCGTGAATACACAGCGATATAGGGGACGTTATGAGATGTGCAGGAAGAAGCAGCGATATTAGGGAAGATATAAGAGGTGCACAAAAACACAGCGATATAGGAGAAGTTATGAGAGGTGCGTGAAAACACAGCGATATAGAGGGAGGTATGAGAGGTGCACGAAAACACAGCGATACAGGGGAAGGTATGGGAGGTGCTCGAAAACAGGGCGATATAGGGGACGGTATGAGATTTGTATGAAAACATGGCGATATAGGGGAAGCTATGAGAGGTGCGTGAAAACACGACAATATAGGGGACGGTATGAGAGGTGCGCAAGGCACAGCGATATAGGGGATGCTATGGGAGGTGCGTGAATACACAGCAATATACGGGACGTTATGAGATGTGCATGAAAACGCAGCGATATTAGGGAAGGTATGAGAGGTTCACAAAATCACAGCGACATAGGAGAATGAATGGGAAGTGTGCGAAAACAGGGCGATATAGGCGAAGGTATGAGAAATGCGCGAAGGCACAGCAATATGTGGGCGGCTATGGGAGGTGAGCGACTACACAGTGATATAGGGGACGTTATGAGATGTGCATAAAAACACAGCGATATGGGGGAAGTTATGAGAGGTGTGCAAAAATGCCGCAATATTGGAGAAGTTATGAGAGGTGCGTGAAAACAGCGATATAGGGGAAGGTATGAGAGATGTGCGAAAACAGGGCGATATAGGGGAAGGTATGAGAGGTGTGCGAAGGCACAGTGATATAGGGAATGCTACGGGAGGTGCGCGAATGCACAGCGATATAGGAGACGTTATGAGATGTGCATGAAAACACGGCAATATAGGGGAAGGTATGAGATGTACGCAAAAGTACAGCGATATAGGAGAAGTTATGAGAGGTGTGTGAAAACACAGCGATATAGGGGAAGGTATGAGAGGTGCACAATAATACAGCGATATAGGGGAAGGTATGGGAGGTGCGCGAAAACAGGGCGATATAGGGGACGTTATGAGATTTGCATGAAAACACATCTATATAGGGGAAGGTATGAGATGTGCACAAAAATACAGCGATATAGCAGAAGTTATGAGAGATGCGTGAAAACACAGCGATACAGGGGAAGGTATGAGAGGTGCGCGAAAACACAGCGATATTGGGGACGCTATGGGAGGTGCGCGAAAACACAGCGATAAAGGGGACAGTACGAGATGTGCATGAATACACGGCGATATTGGGGAAGCCATGAGAGGTGCATGAAAACACAGTGATATAGGGGAAGGTATGAGAGGTGTGCAAAAACACAGCGATATCGGGGAAGTTATGGGATGTGAGCGAAAACAGGGCGATATAGTGGAAGGTATGAGAGGTTCGCGAAGGCACAGTGATATAGGGGGCTATGGGAGGTGCACGAATACACAGCTATATAGGGGACCTTATGAGATGTGCATGAAAACACGGCAATATGGAGGAAGGTATGAGAGGTGCGCAAAAATACAGCATTATAGCAGAATTTATGAGAGGTGCGTGAAAACACAGTAATATAGGGCAAGGTATGAGTGGTGCACGAAAACACAGCAATATAGGGGAAGGAATGGGAGGTGCCCGAAAACACAGCGATATAGGGGAGGTTATGGGACGTGCGCGCAAACACGGCAATATAGGGGAACTTATGAGAAGTGCACGAAAACACGGCGATACAGGGGAATGTATCAGAGGTGCGAGAAAGCACAGCAATATAGGGGACGTTATGAGATGTGCATGAAAACACAGCGATATAGGGAAAGATATGAGAGGTACACGAAAACACGGCGATATGGGAGAATGTATCAGAGGTGTGAGAAAACACAGCGATATAGAGGAAGTAATGAGAGGAGCGAAAACATAGCGATCTAGGTGAAGACATGAGAGGTGCGCGAAAACACGGCGCTATAGGGGAAGCTATGAGAGGTGAGCAAAAACACGGCGATATAGGGGAAGCTGTGAGAGGTGTGCAATAACACAGCGATAAAGTTGAATCTATGGGATGTGCGCGAAAAGACAACGATATAGGGGAAGGTATGAGAAGTGCGCAAGGCACAGCAATATAGGGGATGCTATGGGAGGTGCTTGAATACACAGCGATATAGGGGACGTTATGAGATGTGCATTAAAATGCAGCGATATTAAGGAAGAAATAAGAGGTGCAGAAAACAAGGGCGATATAGGAGAAGTTATGAGAGGTGTGTGAAAACATAACGATATAGGGGAATGTATGAGAGATGCACGAAAACACAGCGATATAGGGGAAGGTCTGGGAGGTGCGCGAAAACACAGCGATATAGGGGATGCTATGGGATGTGCGTGAAAACACAGTGATATAGGAGACGGTATGAGATGTGCATAAAAACACAACGATATCGGGGAAGATATGAGAGGTACAGGAAGGCACAGCGATACAACGGATGGTATGGGATGTGCGCGAAAACACAGCGATATAGGGGACGCTATGGGAGGTGCGCGAAAACACAGCGATAAAGGGGACGGTACGAGATGTGCATGAATACATGGCAATATTGGGGAAGCCATGAGAGGTGCTTGAAAACACAGCGACATAGGGGAAGGTATGAGAGGTGTGCAAGAACACAGCGATATCGGGGAAGATATGGGAAGTGAGCAAAAACAGGGCGATATAGGGGAAGGTATGAGAGCTGCGTGAAAACACAGTGATATAGGGGAAGGTATGAGAGGAGTGCAAAAACAGGGCGATATAGGGGAAGTTATGAGAGGTGCGTGAAAACCCAGCGACATTGGGGACATTATGAGATGTGCATGAAAACACGGTGATATTGGGGGAGGTATGACAGGTGTGCAAAAACACAGCGATATACGGGAATGCATGAGAGGAGTGCGAAAACAGGGCGATATAGGGGAAGATATGAGAGGTACAGGAAGGCACAGCGATATAACGGATGGTATGGGATGTGCGCGAAAACACAGCGATATAGGGGACGCTATGGGAGGTGCTCGAGAACACGGCGATACAGGGGAATGTATCAGAGGTGCGAGAAAACACAGCGAGATAGGGGAAGTAATGAGAGGAGCAAAAACATAGCGATCTAGGTGAAGACATGAGAGGTGCGCGAAAACACAGCGATATGGGTGAAGCTATGAAAGGTGAGCAAAAACACGGCGATATAGGGGAAGCTCTGCGAGGTGTGCAATAACACAGTGATAAAGTTGAATCTATGGGATGTGTGCGAAAAGACACCGATATAGGGGAAGGTATGGGAGTTGCGTGAATACACAGCGATATACGGGACGTTATGAGATGTGCATGAAAACGCAGCGATATTAGGGAAGGTATGAGAGGTTCACAAAAACACAGCGACATAGGAGAATGAATGGGAAGTGTGCGAAAACAAAGCGATATAGCAGAAGGTATGAGAAATGCGCGAAGGCACAGCAATATGTGGGAGGCTATGGGAGGTGCGCGACTACACAGTGATATAGGGGACGTTATGAGATGTGCATAAAAACACAGCGATATGGGGGAAGTTATGAGAGGTGCACAAAAATGCAGCAATATTGGAGAAGTTATGAGAGGTGCGTGAAAACACAGCGATATAGGGGAAGGTATGAGAGGTGTGCGAAAACAGGGCGATATAGGGGAAGGTATGAGAGGTGCGCGAAGGCACAGTGATATAGGGGATGCTACGGGATGTGCGCGAAAACAGGGCGATATAGGGGACGTTATGAGATTTGCATGAAAACACATCAATATAGGGGAAGGTATGAGATGTGCACAAAAATACAGCGATACAGCAGAAGTTATGAGAGGTGCGTGAAAACACAGCGATACAGGGGAAGGTATGAGAGGTGCGCGAAAACACAGCGATATAGGGGACGCTATGGGAGGTGCGCGAAAACACAGCGATATAGGGGAAGGTATGAGAGGTGCGAGAAAGCACAGCGATATAGGGGACGTTATGAGATGTGCATGAAAACACAGCGATATAGGGGAAGATATGAGAGGTACACGAAAACACGGCGATATGGGAGAATGTATCAGAGGTGTGAGAAAACACAGCGATATAGGGGAAGTAATGAGAGGAGCGAAAACATAGCGATCTAGGTGAAGACATGAGAGGTGCGCGAAAGCACAGCGATATAGGGGAAGCTATGAGAGGTGAGCAAAAACACGGCGATATAGGGGAAGCTGTGAGAGGTGTGCAACAACACAGCGATAAATTTGAATCTATGGGACGTGCGCGAAAAGACAGCGATATAGGGGAAGGTATGAGAAGTGCGCAAGGCACAGCAATATAGGGGATGCTATGGGAGGTGTGTGAATACACAGCGATGTAGGGGACGTTATGAGATGTGCATTAAAATGCAGCGATATTAAGGAAGAAATAAGAGGTGCAGAAAACAAGGGCGATATAGGAGAAGTTATGAGAGGTGTGTGAAAACACAAAGATATAGGGGAATGTATGAGAGATGCACGAAAACACAGCGATATAGGGTAAGGTCTGGGAGGTGCGCGAAAACAGAGCGATATAGGGGATGCTATGGGATGTGCGTAAAAAGACAGTGATATAGGAGACGGTATGAGATGTGCATGAAAGCACAACGATATAGGGGAAGAAATGAGAGGTACAGGAAGGCACAGCGATATAACGGATGGTATGGGATGTGCGCGAAAACACAGCGATATAGGGGACGCTATGGGAGGTGCGCGAAAACACGGCGATACAGGGGAATGTATCAGAGGTGCGAGAAAACACAGTGATATAGGGGAAGTAATGAGAGGAGCGAAAACATAGCGATCTAGGTGAAGACATGAGTGTGCGCGAAAACACAGCGATATAAGGGAAGCTATGAAAGGTGAGCAAAAACACGGCGATATAAGGGAAGCTCTGAGAGGTGTGCAATAACACAGTGATAAAGTTGAATCTATGGGATGTGTGCGAAAAGACACCGATATAGGGGAAGGTATGGGATGTGCGCAAGGCACAGCGATATAGGGGATGCTATGGGAGGTGCGTGAATACACAGCGATATAGGGGACGTTATGAGATGTGCAGGAAGAAGCAGCAATATTAGGGAAGATATAAGAGGTGCACAAAAACACAGCGATATAGGAGAAGTTATGAGAGGTGTGTGAAAACACAGCGATATAGAGGGAGGTATGAGAGGTGCACGAAAACACAGCGAAACAGGGGAAGGTATGGGAGGTGCTCGAAAACAGGGCGATATAGGGGACTGTATGAGATTTGTATGAAAACATGGCGATATAGGGGAAGCTATGAGAGGTGCGCGAAAACACGACAATATAGGGGACGGTATGAGAGGTGCGCAAGGCACAGCGATATAGGGGATGCTGGGCAGGTGCGTGAATACACAGCGATATACGGGACGTTATGAGATGTGCATGAAAACGCAGCGATATTAGGGAAGGTATGAGAGGTTCACAAAAGCAAGGCGACATAGGAGAATGAATGGGAAGTGTGCGAAAACAGGGCGATATAGGTGAAGGTATGAGAAATGCGTGAAGGCACAGCAATATGTGGGAGGCTATGGGAGGTGCACGACTACACAGTGATATAGGGGACGTTATGAGATGTGCATAAAAACACAGCGATATAGGGGAAGTTATGAGAATTGCGCAAAAATGCAGCAATATAGGAGAAGTTATGAGAGGTGCGTGAAAACACAGCGATATAGGGGAAGGTATGAGAGGTGTGCGAAAACAGGGCGATATAGGGGAAGGTATGAGAGGTGTGCGAGAACACAGCAATATAGGGGAAATTCTAAGAGTGCGCGAAAACTTGGCAATACAGGAGAATGTATCAGAGGTGCGAGAAAACACAGCGATATAGGGGAAGGCATGAGAGGTACGCGAAGGCACAGTTATATAGGGGTGCTATGGGAGGTGCACGAATACACAGCGATATAGGGGACGTTATGAGATGTGCATGAAAACACGGCAATATAGGGGAAGGTATGAGAGGTACCCGAAAACACAGCGTTATAGGGGACGCTATGGGACGTGCGCGAAAACACGGCGATATAGGGGAAATTATGAGAGGTGCGCGAAAACACGGCGATACAGGGGAATGTATCAGAGGTGCGAGAAAACACAGCGAGATAGGGGAAGGTATGGGAGGTGCTCGAAAACAGGGCGATATAGGGGACGGTATGAGATTTGTATGAAAACTTGGCGATATAGGGGAAGCTATGAGATGTGCGCGAAAACACGACAATATAGGGGACGGTATGAGACGTGCGCAAGGCACAGCGATATAGGGGATGCTATGGGAGGTGCGTGAATACACAGCGATATGCGGGACGTTATGAGATGTGCATGAAAACGCAGCGATATTAGGGAAGGTATGAGAGGTTCACAAAAACACAGCGACATAGGAGAATGAATGGGAAGTGTGCGAAAACAGGGCAATATAGGCGAAGGTATGAGAAATGCGCGAAGGCACAGCAATATGTGGGAGGCTATGGGAGGTGCGCGACTACACAGTGATATAGGGGACGTTATGAGATGTGCATAAAAACACAGCGATATGGGGAAGTTATGAGAGGTGCGCAAAAATGCAGCAATATTGGAGAAGATATGAGAGGTGCGTGAAAACACAGCGATATATGGGGAAGGTATGAGAGGTGTGCGAAAACAGGGCGATATAGGGGAAGGTATGAGAGGTGTGCGAGAACACAGCAATATAGAGGAAATTCTAAGAGTGCGCGAAAACATGGCAATACAGGAGAATGTATCAGAGGTGCGAGAAAGCACAGCGATATAGTGGAAGTAATGATAGGAGCAAAAACATAGCGATATTGGTGAAGACATGCGAGGTGCGCAAAAACACGGCGATATAGGGGAAGCTATGAGAGGTGAGCAATAACACAGCGATCAAGGTGAAGCTATGGGTTGTGCGCGAAAACAGCGATGTAGTCGAAGCTATGGGAGGTGCACGAAAACATAGTGATATCGGGGAAGGTATGTGAGGTGCACGAAAACAGGGCGATTTAGGGGAAGGTATGAGAGGTGCGCGAAGGCACAGTGATATAGGGGATGCTACGGGAGGTGCGCGAATGAACAGCGATATAGGGGACGTTATGAGATGTGCATGAAAACACGGCAATATAGGGGAAGGTAAGAGAGGTGCCCAAAAACACAGCGTTATAGGGCACGCTATGGGACGTGCGCGAAAACACGGCGATACAGGGGAATGTATCAGAGGTGCGAGAAAACACAGCGAGATAGGGGAAGTAATGAGAGGAGCGAAAACATAGCGATCCAGGTGAAGACATGAGAGGTGCACGAAAACACAGCGATACAGGGGAATGTATCAGAGGTGCGAGAAATCACAGCGAGATAGGGGAAGTAATGAGAGGAGCGAAAACATAGCGATCCAGGTGAAGACATGAGAAGTGCACGAAAACACAGCGATACAGGGGAAGATATGGGAGGTGCTCGAAAACAGGGCGATATAGGGGACGGTATGAGATTTGTATGAAAACATGGCGATATAGGGGAAGCTATGAGAGGTGCGCGAAAACACGACAATATGGGGACGGTATGAGAGGTGCGCAAGGCACAGCGATATAGGGGATGTTATGGGAGGTGCGTGAATACACAGCGATATACGGGACGTTATGAGATGTGCATGAAAACGCAGCGATATTAGGGAAAGTATGAGAGGTTCACAAAAACACAGCGAAATAGGAGAATGAATGGGAAGTGTGCGAAAACAGGGCAATATAGGCGAAGGTATGAGAAATGCGCGAAGGCACAGCAATATGTGGGAGGCTATGGGAGGTGCGCGACTACACAGTGATATAGGGGACGTTATGAGATGTGCATAAAAACACAGCGATATGGGGAAGTTATGGGAGGTGCGCAAAAATGCAGCAATATTGGAGAAGATATGAGAGGTGCGTGAAAACACAGCGATATATGGGGAAGGTATGAGAGGTGTGCGAAAACAGGGCGATATAGGGGAAGGTATGAGAGGTGTGCGAGAACACAGCAATATAGAGGAAATTCTAAGAGTGCGCGAAAACATGGCAATACAGGAGAATGTATCAGAGGTGCGAGAAAGCACAGCGATATAGTGGAAGTAATGATAGGAGCAAAAACATAGCGATATTGGTGAAGACATGCGAGGTGCGCAAAAACACGGCGATATAGGGGAAGCTATGAGAGGTGAGCAATAACACAGCGATCAAGGTGAAGCTATGGGTTGTGCGCGAAAACAGCGATGTAGTCGAAGCTATGGGAGGTG
This sequence comes from Mobula birostris, assembly GCF_030028105.1. Lineage (NCBI taxonomy): Eukaryota > Metazoa > Chordata > Chondrichthyes > Myliobatiformes > Myliobatidae > Mobula > Mobula birostris. The sequence continues at coordinate 37,729 of NW_027278348.1, forward strand.
CACGAAAACATAGTGATATCGGGGAAGGTATGTGAGGTGCACGAAAACAGGGCGATTTAGGGGAAGGTATGAGAGGTGCGCGAAGGCACAGTGATATAGGGGATGCTACGGGAGGTGCGCGAATGAACAGCGATATAGGGGACGTTATGAGATGTGCATGAAAACACGGCAATATAGGGGAAGGTAAGAGAGGTGCCCAAAAACACAGCGTTATAGGGCACGCTATGGGACGTGCGCGAAAACACGGCGATACAGGGGAATGTATCAGAGGTGCGAGAAAACACAGCGAGATAGGGGAAGTAATGAGAGGAGCGAAAACATAGCGATCTAGGTGAAGACATGAGAGGTGCGCGAAAACACAGCGATATAGGGGTAGCTATGAAAGGTGAGCAAAAACACGGCGATATAGGGGAAGATCTGCGAGGTGTGCAATAACACAGTGATAAAGTTGAATCTATGGGATGTGTGCGAAAAGACACCGATATAGGGGAAGGTTAGGGAGGTGGGCAAGGCACAGCGATATAGGGGATGTTATGTTAGGTGCGTGAATACACAGCGATATAGGGGACGTTATGAGATGTGCAGGAAGAAGCAGCGATATTAGGGAAGATATAAGAGGTGCACAAAAACACAGCGATATAGGAGAAGTTATGAGAGGTGCGTGAATACACAGCGATATAGGGGACGTTATGAGATGTGCATTTAAATGCAGCGATATTAAGGAAGAAATAACAGGTGCAGAAAACAAGGGTGATATAGGAGAAGTTATGAGAGGTGTGTGAAAACATAACGATATAGGGGAATGTATGAGAGATGCACGAAAACACAGCGATATAGGGGAAGGTCTGGGAGGTGCGCGAAAACACAGCGATATAGGGGATGCTATGGGATGTGCGTGAAAACACAGTGATATAGGAGACGGTATGAGATGTGCATAAAAACACAACGATATCGGGGAAGATATGAGAGGTACAGGAAGGCACAGCGATGCAACGGATGGTATGGGATGTGCGCGAAAACACAGTGATATAGGGGACGCTATGGGAGGTGCGCGAAAACACAGCGATAAAGGGGACGGTACGAGATGTGCATGAATACATGGCAATATTGGGGAAGCCATGAGAGGTGCTTGAAAACACAGCGACATAGGGGAAGGTATGAGAGGTGTGCAAGAACACAGCGATATCGGGGAAGTTATGGGAAGTGAGCAAAAACAGGGCGATATAGGGGAAGGTATGAGAGCTGCGTGAAAACACAGTGATATAGGGGAAGGTATGAGAGGAGTGCAAAAACAGGGCGATATAGGGGAAGTTATGAGAGGTGCGTGAAAACCCAGCGACATTGGGGACATTATGAGATGTGCATGAAAACACGGTGATATTGGGGGAGGTATGAGAGGTGTGCAAAAACACAGCGATATACGGGAATGCATGAGAGGAGTGCGAAAACAGGGCGATAGAGGGGAAGCTATGAGAGGTGAGCAATAACACAGCGATAAAGGGGATATTATGAGATCTGCGCAAAAATACATCGATATGGGGAAGGTATGAGAGGTGCACGAAAACAGCGATGTAGGCGAAGCTATGGGAGGTGCGCGAAAACACAGCGATATAGGGGAAGCTATGAGATGTGCATGAATACACGGCGATAGTCGGGAAGCCATGAGAGGTGTGCGAAAACACAGCGATATAGGTGAAGGTATGAGAGCTGCGTGTAAACACAGTGATATAGGAGAAGGTATGAGAGGAGCGCGAAAACTGGGCGATATAGGGGAAATTATGAGAAGTGCATAAAAACCTAGCGATATAGGGGATGTTATGAGATATGCATGAAAACACGGTGATATAGGGGAAGGTATGAGAGGTGCGCGAAGGCACAGCGATTTAGGGGAAGGTATGAGAGGTGCACGAAAACAGCGATATAGGTGAAGGAATGGGAGGTGCGCGAAAACAGGGCGATATTTGGGAAGATATGAGAGGTATGCGAAGGCACAGCAATATAGGGGATGCTATGGGAGCTGCGCGAAAACACAGTGATATAGGGGAAGACATGAGAGGTGCGTGAATACAGCGCAATATAGTGGAAGCTATGAGAGGTGAGCAAAAACCCGGCGATTTAGGGGAAACTATTAGAGGTCAGGAATAACAAAGCGATAAAGGTGAATCTATGGGATGTGCGTGAAAAGACAGCGATATAGGGGACAGTATGAGAGGTGCATGAATACACGGCGATATAGGGGAAGCTATGAGAGATGCTTGAAAACACAGCGACATAGGGGAAGGTATGAGAGTTGCGCAAATATGCAGCAATATAGGAGAAGTTATGAGAGGTGCGTGAAAACACAGCGATATAGGGGAAGGCATGAGAGGTACGCGAAGGCACAGTTATATAGGGGTGCTATGGGACGTGCACGAATACACAGCGATATAGGGGACGTTATGAGATGTGCATGAAAACACGGCAATATAGGGGAAGGTATGAGAGGTGCCCGAAAACAGAGCGTTATAGGGGACGCTATGGGACGTGCGCGAAAACACAGCGATATAGGGGAAATTATGAGAGGTGCGCGAAAACACGGCGATACAGGGGAATGTATCAGAGGTGCGAGAAAACACAGCGAGATAGGGGAAGTAATGAGAGGAGCGAAAACATAGTGATCCAGGTGAAGACATGAGAGGTGCACGAAAACACAGCGATACAGGGGAATGTATCAGAGGTGCGAGAAATCACAGCGAGATAGGGGAAGTAATGAGAGGAGCGAAAACATAGCGATCCAGGTGAAGACATGAGAAGTGCACGAAAACACAGCGATACAGGGGAAGATATGGGAGGTGCTCGAAAACAGGGCGATATAGGGGACGGTATGAGATTTGTATGAAAACATGGCGATATAGGGGAAGCTATGAGAGGTGCGCGAAAACACGACAATATGGGGACGGTATGAGAGGTGCGCAAGGCACAGCGATATAGGGGATGTTATGGGAGGTGCGTGAATACACAGCGATATACGGGACGTTATGAGATGTGCATGAAAACGCAGCGATATTAGGGAAAGTATGAGAGGTTCACAAAAACACAGCGACATAGGAGAATGAATGGGAAGTGTGCGAAAACAGGGCGATATAGGCGAAGGTATGAGAAATGCGCGAAGGCACAGCAATATGTGGGAGGCTATGGGAGGTGCGCGACTACACAGTGATATAGGGGACGTTATGAGATCTGCATAAAAACACAGCGATATGGGGAAGTTATGAGAGGTGCGCAAAAATGCAGCAATATTGGAGGAAGTTATGAGAGGTGCATGAAAACACAGCGTTATAGGGGAAGCTATGAGAGGTGAGCAATAACACAGTGATCAAGGTGAAGCAATGGCTTGTGCGCGAAAACAGCGATGTAGTCGAAGCTATGTGAGGTGCGCGAAAACAGGGCGATATAGGGGAAGGTATGAGAGGTGCGCGAAGGCACAGTGATATAGGGGATGCTACGGGAGGTGCGCGAATGCACAGAGATATAGGGGACGTTATGAGATGTGCATGAAAACACGGCAATATAGGGGAAGGTATGAGATGTACGCAAAAGTACAGCGATATAGGAGAAGTTATGAGAGGTGCGTGAAAACACAACGATATACGGGAAGGTATGAGAGGTGCACAATAATACAGCGATATAGGGGAAGGTATGGGAGGTGCGCGAAAACACAGCGATAAAGGGGACGGTACGAGATGTGCATGAATACACGGCGATATTGGGGAATCCATGAGAGGTGCTTGAAAACACAGCGACATAGGGGAAGGTATGAGAGGTGTGCAAAAACACAGCGATATCGGGGAAGTTATGGGAAGTGAGCGAAAACATGGCGATATAGGGGATGTTATGAGGTGTGCATGAAAACACGGCGATATAGGGGAAGGTATGCGAGGTGCGCGAAGGCACAGCGATTTAGGGGAAGGTATGAGAGGTGCACGAAAACAGCGATATAGGTGAAGGAATGGGAGGTGCGCGAAAACAGGGCGATATTTGGGAAGGTATGAGAGGTGCGCGAAGGCAAAGCGATATAAGGGATGCTATGGGAGGTGCGCGAATACACAGCGATATAGAGGACTTTATGAGATGTGCATAACAACATGGCGATATAGGGTAAGTTACGAGAGGTGTGCAAAAACACGGCGATATAGGGGAAGCTATGAGAGGTGAGCAATAACACAGCGATAAAGCTGAATCTGTGGGATGTGCACGAAAAAACAGCTATATAGGAGAAGGTATGAGAGGTGCGCAAGGCACAGCGATATAGGGGAAGGTATGGAAGGTACTCGAAAACAGGGCGATATAGGGGAAGATATGAGAGGTATGCGAAGGCACAGCAATATAGGGGATGCTATGGGAGCTGCGCGAAAACACAGTGATATAGGGGAAGGCATGAGAGGTGCGTGAATACAGGGCTATATAGTGGAAGCTATGAGAGGTGAGCAAAAACCCGGCAATTTAGGGGAAACTATTAGAGGTGAGGAATAACAAAGCGATAAAGGTGAATCTATGGGATGTGCGCGAAAAGACAGCGATATAGGGTGAGAGGTGCATGACTACACGGCGATATAGGGGAAGCTATGAGAGGTGCGCGAAAACACGGCAATATAGGGGACGGTATGAGAGGTGCGCAAGGCACAGCGATATAGGGGATGCTATGGGAGGTGCGTGAATACACAGCGATATACAGGAAGTTATGAGATGTGCATGAAAACGCAGCGATATTAGGGAAGGTATGAGTGGTTCACAAAAGCAAGGCGACATAGGAGAATGAATGGGAAGTGTGCGAAAACAGGGCGATATAGGTGAAGGTATGAGAAGTGCGCGAAGGCACAGCAATATGTGGGAGGCTATGGGAGGTGCGCGACTACACAGTGATATAGGGGACGTTATGAGATGTGCATAAAAACACAGCGATATAGGGGAAGTTATGAGAGTTGCGCAAAAATGCAGCAATATAGGAGAAGTTATGAGAGGTGCGTGAAAACACAGCGACATAGGGGAAGGCATGAGAAGTACGCGAAGGCACAGTTATATAGGGGTGCTATGGGAGGTGCACGAATACACAGCGATATAGGGGACGTTATGAGATGTGCATGAAAACACGGCAATATAGGGGAAGGTATGAGAGGTGCCCGAAAACACAGCGTTATTGGGGACGCTATGGGACGTGCGCGAAAACACGGCGATATAGGGGAAATTATGAGAGGTGCGCAAAAACACGGCGATGCAGGGGAATGTATCAGAGGTGCGAGAAAACACAGCGAGATAGGGGAAGTAATGAGAGGAGCGAAAACATAGCGATCCAGGTGAAGACATGAGAGGTGCACGAAAACACAGCGATACAGGGGAAGGTATGGGAGGTGCTCGAAAACAGGGCGATATAGGGGATGTTATGAGATGTGCATGAAAACACGGCAATATAGGGGAAGGTAAGAGAGGTGCCCGAAAACACAGCGTTATAGGGCACGCTATGGGACGTGCGCGAAAACACGGCGATATAGGGGAAATTATGAGAGGTGCGCGAAAACACGGCGATACAGGGGAATGTATCAGAGGTGCGAGAAAACACAGCGAGATACGGGAAGTAATGAGAGGAGCAAAAACATAGCGATCTAGGTGAAGACATGAGAGGTGCGCGAAAACACAGCGATATAGGGGAAGCTATGAAAGGTGAGCAAAAACACGGCGATATAGGGGAAGCTCTGCGAGGTGTGCAATAACACAGTGATAAAGTTGAATCTATGGGATGTGTGCGAAAAGACACCGATATAGGGGAAGGTATGGGAGGTGCGTGAATACACAGCGATATAGGGGACGTTATGAGATGTGAAGGAAGAAGCAGCAATATTAGGGAAGATATAAGAGGTGCACAAAAACACAGCGATATCGGAGAAGTTATGAGAGGTGCGTGAAAACACAGCGATATAGAGGGAGGTATGAGAGGTGCACGAAACCACAGCGACACAGGGGAAGGTATGGGAGGTGCTCGAAAACAGGGCGATATAGGGGACGGTATGAGATTTGTATGACACATGGCGATATAGGGGAAGCTGTGAGAGGTGCGCGAAAACACGACAATATAGGGGAAGGTATGAGATGTACGCAAACGTACAGCGATATAGGAGAAGTTATGAGAGGTGCGTGAAAACACGGCGATATAGGGGAAGGTATGAGAGGTGCACAATAATACAGCGATATAGGGGAAGGTATGGGAGGTGCGCGAAAACAGGGCGATATAGGGCACGTTATGAGATTTGCATGAAAACACATCAATATAGGGGAAGGTATGAGATGTGCACAAAAATACAGCGATATAGCAGAAGTTATGAGAGGTGCGTGAAAACACAGCGATACAGGGGAAGGTATGAGAGGTGCCCGAAAACACAGCGATACAGGGGACGCTATGGGAGGTGCGCGAAAAAACAGCGATAAAGGGGACAGTATGAGATGTGCATGAATACACGGCGATATTGGGGAAGCCATGAGAGGTGCCTGAAAACACAGCGATATAGGGGAAGCTATGAGAGGTGTGCAAAAACACAGCGATATCGGGGAAGTTATGGGAAGTGAGCGAAAACAGGCCGATATAGGGGAAGGTATGAGTGGTACGCGAAGGCACAGTGATATAGGGGGCTATGGGAGGTGCACGACTACACGGCTATATAGGGGACGTTATGAGATGTGCATGAAAACACGGCAATATGGGGGAAGGTATGAGAGGTGCGCAAAAATACAGCATTATAGCAGAATTTATGAGAGGTGCGTGAAAACACAGTAATATAGGGCAAGGTATGAGAAGTGCACGAAAACACAGCAATATAGGGGAAGGAATGGGAGGTGCGCGAAAACAGTGCGATATAGGGGAAGGTATGAGAGACGCCGAAAACACAGCGATATAGGGTAGGCTATGGGACGTGCGCGCAAACACGGCAATATAGGGGAACTTATGAGAAGTGCACGAAAATACGGCGATACAGGGGAATGTATCAGAGGTGCGAGAAAACACAGCGAGATAGGGTAAGCTATGAGAGGTGAGCAATAACGCAGCGATTAAGGTGAAGCTATGGGTTGTGCGCGAAAACAGCGATGTAGTCGAAGCTATGGGAGGTGCACGAAAACATAGCGATATCGGGGAAGGTATGGGAGGTGCGCAAAAACAAGGCGATATAGGGGAAGGTATGAGAGGTGTGCGAAGGCACAGTGATGTAGGGAATGCTACGGGAGGTGCGCGAATGCACAGCGATATAGGGGACGTTATGAGATGTGCATGAAAACACGGCAATATAGGGGAAGGTATGAGATGTACGCAAAAGTACAGCGATATAGGAGAAGTTATGAGAGGTGCGTGAAAACACAACGATATAGGGGAAGGTATGAGAGGTGCACAATAATACAGCGATATAGGGGAAGGTATGGGAGGTGCGCGAAAATAGGTCGATATAGTGGACATTATGAGATGTGCATGAAAACACGGCAATATAGGGGAAGGTAAGAGAGGTGCCCGAAAACACAGCGTTATAGGGCACGCTACGGGACGTGCGCGAAAACACGGCGATGTAGGGGAATGTATCAGAGGTGCGAGAAAGCACAGCGATATAGGGGACGTTATGAGAGGTACACGAAAACACGGCGATATGGGAGAATGTATCAGAGGTGTGAGAAAACACAGCAATATAGGGGAAGTAATGAGAGGAGCGAAAACATAGCGATCTAGGTGAAGACATGAGAGGTGCGCGAAAACACGGCGATATAGGGGAAGCTATGAGAGGTGAGCAAAAACACGGCGATATAGGGCAAGCTGTGAGAGGTGTGCAATAACACAGCGAGAAAGTTGAATCTATGGGATGTGTGCGAAAAGACAGCGATATAGGGGAAGGTATGAGAGGTGCGCAAGGCACAGCAATATAGGGGATGCTCTGGGAGGTGCGTGAATACACAGCAATATAGGGGACGTTATGAGATGTGCATTAAAATGCAGCGATATTAAGGAAGAAATAAGAGGTGCAGAAAACAAGGGCGATATAGGAGAAGTTATGAGAGGTGTGTGAAAACACAGAGATATAGGGGAAGGTACGAGAGGTGCTCGAAAACACAGCGATATAGGGGAAGGAATGAGAGGTGCGCGAAAACAGGGCGATATAGGGGAAGCATGAGAGGTGCGCGAAGGCACAGCGATATAGGGGATTCTATGGGAGGTGCGCGAATACACAGCGATATAGGGGACGTTATGAGATGTGCATAAAAACAAGGCGATATAGGGGAAGTTATGAGAGGTGTGCAAAAATACAGCAATATAGGAGAAGATATGAGAGGTGACTGAAAACACAGCGATATAGGAGGAGGAATGAAAGGTGCACGAAAACACAGCGATATAGGGGAAGGTATGGGAGATGCTCGAAAACAAGGCGATATAGGGGAAGGTATGAGAGGAGTGCGAAGACACAGCAATATAGGGGATGCTATGGGAGGTGCGCAAAAACACAGTGATATAGGGGAAGATATGAGAGGTGCGTGAAAGCGGACAATATAGTGGAAGTTATGAGAGGTGAGCAAAAACACGGCGATATAGTGGATGCAATGAGAGGTGAGCAATAATACAGTGATAAAGATGAATCTATGCGATGTGCGCAAAAACACAGCTATATAGGGGAAGGTATGAGAGGTGTGCAAGGCACAGCGATATAGGGGATACTATGGGAGGTGCGTGAATACACAGCGATATGAGATGTGCATGAAAACGCAGCGATATTAGGGAAGGTATGAGAGGTTCACAAAAACACAGCGACATAGGCAATGAATGGGAAGTGTGCGAAAACAGGGCGGTATAGGCGAAGGTATGAGAAGTGCGCGAAGGCACAGCAATATGTGGGAGGCTATGGGAGGTGTGCGACTACACAGTGATATGAGGAAGTTATGAGATGTGCATAAAAACACAGCGATATGGGGAAAGTTATGAGAGGTGCGCAAAAATGCAGGAATATAGGAGAAGTTATGAGAGGTGCGTGAAAAGACAGCGATATAGGGGAAGGTATGAGAGGTATGCAAAAACAGAGCGAAATAGTGGAAGGTATGAGAGGTGCGCGAAAACACCGTGATATAGGGGAAGACATGAGAGGTGCGCAAAAACAGGGCAATATAGTGGAAGCTATGGGACATGCGCGAAAGCACGGCGATACAGGGGAATGTATCAGAGGTGCGAGAAAACACAGCGATATAGGGGACGCTATGGGACGTTCACAAAAAAACAGTGATATAGGGGAAGGTATGAGAGTTGTGCGAGAACACGGCAATATAGGGGAAATTGTAAGAGGTGCGCAAAAACATGTCAATACAGGGGAATGTATCAGAGGTGCGAGAAAACACAGCGATATAGGGGAAGTAATGATAGGAGCAAAAACATAGCGATATAGGTGAAGACATGCGAGGTGCGTGAAAACACGGCGAGAGAGGGGAAGCAATGAGAGGTGAGCAATAACACAGCAATCAAGGTGAAGCTATGGGCTGTGCGCGAAAACAGCGATGTAGGCAAAGCTATGGGAGGTGCGCGAAAACAGGGCGATATAGGGGAAGGTATGAGAGGTGCGGGAAGGCACAGTGATATAGGGTATGCTACGGGAGGTGCGCGAATGCACAGTGATATAGTGGAGGTTATGAGATGTGCATGAAGACACGGCAATATAGGGGAAGGTATGAGATGTGCGCAAAAGTACAGCGATATAGGAGAAGTTATGAGAGGTGCGTGAAAACACAGCGATATAGGGGAAGGTATGAGAGGTGCACGAAAACACAGCAATATAGGGGAAAGGTATGGGAGTTGCGCGAAAACAGGGCGATATAGGGGACTTTATGAGATGTGCATGAAAGCACATCAATATAGGGGAAGGTATGAAATGTGCGCAAAAATACAGCCGTATAAGGGAAGGTATGAGAGGTGCACGAAAACACAGTGATATAGCGGAAGGTATAAGAGGTGCTCGAAAACAGGGCGATATAGTGGAAGGTATGAGAGGTGCCCGAAAACACAGCAATATAGGGGACGCTATGGGACGTGCACGAAAGCACAGTGATATAGGGGAAGTAATGAGAGGAGCGAAAACATAGCGATCTAGGTGAACACATGAGAGGTGCGCGAAAACACGGCGATATCGGGGAAGCTATGAGAGGTGAGCAAAAACACGGCAATATAGGGGAAGCTGTGAGAGGTGTGCAATAACAGAGCGATAAAGTTGAATCTATGGGATTTGCGCGAAAAGACAGCAATATAGGGGAAGGTATGAGAGGTGCGCAAGGCACAGCGATATAGGGGATGCTATGGGAGGTGCGTGAATACACAGCGATATGGGGACTTTATGAGATGTGCATTAAAACGCAGCGATATTCGGGAAGATATAAGAGGTGCACAAAAACACAGCGATATAGGAGAAGTTATGAGAGGTGTGTGAAAACACAGCGATATAGGGGAAGGTACGAGAGGTGCTCGAAAACACAGCGATATAGGGGAAGGAATGAGAGGTGCGCGAAAACAGGGCGATATAGGGAAGCATGAGAGGTGCGCGAAGGCACAGCGATATAGGGGATTCTATGGGAGGTGCGCAAATACACAGCGATATAGGGGACGTTATGAGATGTGCATAAAAACAAGGCGATATAGGGGAAGTTATGAGAGGTGTGCAAAAATACAGCAATATAGGAGAAGTTATGAGAGGTGAGTGAAAACACAGCGATATAGGAGGAGGAATGAGCGGTGCGCGAAAACACCGTGATATAGCGGAAGACATGAGAGGTGCACAAAAACAGGGCAATATAGTGGAAGCTATGGGATGTGTGCGAAAACACGGCGATACAGGGGAATGTATCAGAGGTGCGAGAAAACACAACGATATAGGGGATGCTATGGGACGTGAGCAAAAAAAACAGTGATGTAGGGGAAGGTATGAGAGGTGTGCGAGAACACGGCAATATAGGGGTAATTGTAAGAGGTGCGCGAAAACATGGCAATACAGGGGAATGTATCAGAGGTGCGAAAAAACACAGCGATATAGGGGAAGTAATGATAGGAGCAAAAACATAGCGATATAGGTGAAGACATGCAAGGTGCGTGAAAACACGGCGATATAGGGGAAGCTATGAGAGGTGAGCAATAACACAGCAATCAAGGTGAAGCTATGGGATGTGCGCGAAAACAGCGATGTATGCAAAGCTATGGGAGGTGCACGAAAACACAACGAAATCAGGGAAGGTATGGGAGGTGAGTGAAAACAGGGCGATATAGGGGAAGGTATGAGAGGTGCGGGAAGGCACAGTGATATAGGGTATGCTACGGGAGGTGCGCGAATGCACAGTGATATAGTGGAGGTTATGAGATGTGCATGAAGACACGGCAATATAGGGGAAGGTATGAGACGTGCGCAAAAGTACAGCGATATAGGAGAAGTTATGAGAGGTGCGTGAAAACACAGCGATATAGGGGAAGGTATGAGAGGTGCACGAAAACACAGCAATATAGGGGAAAGGTATGGGAGTTGCGCGAAAACAGGGCGATATAGGGGACTTTATGAGATGTGCATGAAAGCACATCAATATAGGGGAAGGTATGAAATGTGCGCAAAAATACAGCCATATAAGGGAAGGTATGAGAGGTGCACGAAAACACAGTGATATAGGGGAAGGTATAAGAGGTGCTCGAAAACAGGGCGATATAGTGGAAGGTATGAGAGGTGCCCGAAAACACAGCAATATAGGGGACGCTATGGGACGTGCACGAAAGCACAGTGATATAGGGGAAGTAATGAGAGGAGCGAAAACATAGCGATGTCAGCGAAGCTATGGGAGGTGCGCGAAAACACAGCGATAAAGGGGACGGTACGAGATGTGCATGTATACACGGCGATGTTGGGGAAGCCATGAGAGGTGCGTGAAAACACAGCGATATAGGGGAAGGTATGAGAGGTGTGCAAAAACACAGCGATATAGGGGACGCGATGGGACGTGTGCCAAAACATGGCGATATAGGGGAAATTATTAGAGGTGCGCGAAAACACGGAGATACAGGGGAATGTATCAGAGGTGCGAGAAAGCACAGCGATATAGGGGACGTTATGAGATGTGCACGAAACACAGCGATATAGGGGAATGTATAGGAGGTGCGCAAAAACAGGACGATATAGGGGATGATATGAGAGGTACACGAAGGCACAGCGATATAAGGGATGTTATGGGATGTGCGCGAAAACACAGTGATATAGGGGACGGAATGAGATGTGTATGAAAACACGGCGATATAGAGGAAGCTATGAGAGGTGCGCGAAAACACGGCGATATGGGAGAATATATCAGAGGTGCATGAAAACACGACGATATAGGGGAAGCTATGAGGGGTGAGCAAAAACACGGCGATATTGGGAAAGGTATGAGAGGTGTGCGAAGGCGCAGCGATATAGGGGATGTTATGGGAGGTGCGCGAATACACAGTGATATAGTGGAAGACATGAGGGGTGCGCGAAAGCAGGGCAATATAGTGGAAGCTATGAGAGGTGATCAAAAACACGGCGATATAGGGGAAGTTATGAGAGGTGAGCAATAACACAGCGATGAAGGTGAATCTATGGGATGTGCGCAAAAAGACAGCGATATAGGGGAAGGTATGCGAGGTGCGCAAGGCACAGCAATATAGGGGATGCTATGGGAGATGCGTGAATACACAGCGATATACGGGACGTTATGAGATGTGCATGAAAACGCAGCGATATTAGGGAAGGTATGAGAGGTTCACAAAAGCACAGCAATATAGGAGAATGAATGGGAGGTGCGCGAAAACAGGGCGATATAGTGGAAGCTATGGGATGAGCGTGAAAACAGTGCGATATAGGGGAAGGTATGAGAGGTGCACAATAATACAGCGATATAGGGGAAGGTATGGGAGGTGCGCGAAAACAGGGCGATATAGCGGACGTTATGAGATGTGCATGAAAACACGGCAATATAGGGGAAGGTAAGAGAGGTGCCCGAAAACACAGCGTTATATGGCACGCTATGGGACGTGCGTGAAAACACGGTGATATAGGGGAAATTATGAGAAGTGCACGAAAACACGGCGATACAGGGGAATGTATCAGAGGTGCGAGAAAGCACAGCGATATAGGGGACGTTATGAGAGGTACACGAAAACACGGCGATATGGGAGAATGTATCAGACGTATGAGAAAACACAGCGCTATAGGGGAAGTAATGAGAGGAGCGAAAACATAGCGATCTAGGTGAAGACATGAGAGGTGCGCGAAAACACGGCGATATAGGGGAAGCTATCAGAGGTGAGCAAAAACACGGCGATATAGGGCAAGCTGAGAGAGGTGTGCAATAACACAGCGATAAAGTTGAATCTATGGGATGTGCGCGAAAAGAAAGCGATATAGGGGAAGGTATGAGAAGTGCGCAAGGCACAGCAATATAGGGGATGCTATGGGAGGTGCGTGAATACACAGTGATATAGGGGACGTTATGAGATGTGCATTAAAATGCAGCGATATTAAGGAAGAAATAAGAGATGCAGAAAACATGGGCGATATAGGAGAAATTATGAGAGGTGCGAGAAAACACGGCGATACAGGGGAATGTATCAGAGGTGCGAGAAAGCACAGCGATATAGGGGACGTTATGAGATGTGCATGAAAACACAGCAATATAGGGGAAGATATGAGAGGTACACGAGGGCACAGCGATATAGGGGATGCTATGGGATGTGCGTGAAAACACAGTGATACAGGAGACGGTATGAGATGTGCATGAAAACACAACGATATAGGGGAAGATATGAGAGGTACAGGAAGGCACAGCGATATAACGGATGGTATGGGATGTGCGTGAAAACACAGTGATATAGGAGACGGTATGAGATATGCATGAAAACACGGCGATATGGGAGAATGTATCAGAGGTGCGAGAAAACACAGCGATATAGGGGAAGTAATGAGAGGAGCGAAAACATAGCGATCTAGGTGAAGACATGAGAGGTGCGCGAAAACACGGCGATATCGGGGAAGATATGAGAGGTGAGCAAAAACACGGCGATATAGGGGAAGCTGTGAGAGGTGTGCAATAACACAGCGATAAAGTTGAATCTATGGGATGTGCGCGAAAAGACAGCAATATAGGGGAAGGTATGAGAGGTGCGCAAGGCACAGCGATATAGGGGATGCTATGGGAGGTGCGTGAATACACAGCGATATGGGGACTTTATGAGATGTGCATTAAAACGCAGCGCTATTAGGGAAGATATAAGAGGTGCACAAAAACACAGCGATATAGGGGAAGGAATGAGAGGTGCGCGAAAACAGGGCGATATAGGGGAAGATATGAGAGGTACACGAAGGCACAGCGATATAAGGGATGTTATGGGATGTGCGCGAAAACACAGTGATATAGGGGACGGAATGAGATGTGTATGAAAACACGGCGATATGGGAGAATATATCAGAGGTGCGTGAAAACACGACGATATAGGGGAAGCTATGAGGGGTGAGCAAAAACACGGCGATATTGGGGAAGCTATGAGATGTGTGCAATAACACAGCGATAAAGTTGAATCTATGGGATGTGCTTGAAAAGACAGCGATATAGGGGAAGATATAAGAGGTGCGCAAGGCACAGCGATATAGGGGATGCTATGGGAAGTGCGTGAATACACAGCGATATAGGGGACGTTATGAGATGTGCATGAAAACGTAGCGATATTAGGGAAGATATAAGAGGTGCACAAAAACACAGCGATATAGGAGAAGTTATGAGAGGTGTGTGAAAACACAGCGATATAGGGTAAGATATGAGAGGTGCAAGAAAACATAGCGATATAGGGGAAGGAATGAGAGGTGCGCGAAAACAGGGCGATATACGGGAAGGTATGAGAGGTACACGAAGGCACAGCAATATAGGGGATGCTATGGGAGGTGCGCGAAAACACAGTGATATAGGGGAAGACAAGAGAGGGGCGTGAAAGCAGGGCAATATAGTGGAAGCTATGAGAGGTGAGCAAAAAAATGGCGAATTAGGGGAAGCTATAGGAAGTGAGCAATAACACAGTGATAAAGGTGATTCTATGGGATGTGCATGAAAACACGGTAATATAGGGGAAGTTATGAGAGGTGCGCAAAATTGCAGCGATATAGGAGAAGTTATGAGAGGTGCGTGAAAACACAGCAATATAGGGAAAGGTATGAGAGGTGTGCGAAGGCGCAGCGATATAGGGGATGTTATGGGAGGTGCGCGAATACACAGTGATATAGTGGAAGACATGAGGGGTGCACGAAAGCAGGGCAATATAGTGGAAGCTATGAGAGGTGAGCAAAAACACGGCGATATAGGGGAAGTTATGAGAGGTGAGCAATAACACAGCGATGAAGGTGAATCTATGGGATGTGCGCAAAAAGACAGCGATATAGGGGAAGGTATGCGAGGTGCGCAAGGCACAGCAATATAGGGGATGCTATGGGAGATGCGTGAATACACAACGATATACGGGACGTTATGAGATGTGCATGCAAACGCAGCGATATTAGGGAAGGTATGAGAGGTTCACAAAAGCACAGCAATATAGGAGAATGCATGGGAGGTGCGCGAAAACAGGGCGATATAGTGGAAGCTATGGGATGAGCGTGAAAACAGTGCGATATAGGGGAAGGTATGAGAGGTGCCCGAAAACACAGCGATATAGGGGAAGGAATGAGAGGCATGCGAAAACACGGCGATACAGGGGAATGTATCAGAGGTGCGAGAAAGCCCAGCAAAATAGGGGACGTTATGAGATGTGCATGAAAACACAGTGATATAGGGGAAAATATGAGAGGTACACGAAGGCACAGCGATATAGGGGATGCTATGGGATGTGCGTGAAAACACAGTGATATAGGAGACGGTATGAGATGTGCATGAAAACACGGCGATATAGGGGATGCTATGAGAGGTGCGCGAAAACACGGCGATATGGGAGAATGTATCAGAGGTGCGAGAAAACACAGCGATATAGGGGAAGTAATGAGAGGAGTGAAAACATAGCGATCTAGGTGAAGACATGAGAGGTGCGCAAAAACATGGCGATATAGGGGAAGCTATGAGAGGTGAGCAAAAACACGGCGATATAGGGGAAGCTGTGAGAGGTGTGCAATAACACAGCGATAAAGTTGAATCTATGGGATGTGCGCGTAAAGACTGCGATATAGGGGAAGGTATGAGAGGTGCGCAAGGCACAGCGATATAGGGGATGCTATAGGAGGTGCGTGAATACACAGCGATATAGGGGACGTTATGAGATGTGCATTAAAACGCAGCGATATTAGGGAAGATATAAGAGGTGCACAAAAACACAGCAATATAGGAGAAGTTATGGGAGGTGTGTGAAAACACAGCGATCTAGGGGAATGTATGAGTGGTGCACAAAAACACAGCGATATAGGGGAAGGAATGAGAGGTGCACAATAATACAGCGATATAGGGGAAGGTATGGGAGGTGCGCGAAAATAGGGCGATATAGTGGACATTATGAGATGTGCATGAAAACACGGCAATATAGGGGAAGGTAAGAGAGGTGCCCGAAAACACAGCGTTATAGGGCACGCTACGGGACGTGCGCGAAAACACGGCGATGTAGGGGAATGTATCAGAGGTGCGAGAAAGCACAGCGATATAGGGGACGTTATGAGAGGTACACGAAAACACGGCGATATGGGAGAATGTATCAGAGGTGTGAGAAAACACAGCAATATAGGGGAAGTAATGAGAGGAGCGAAAACATAGCGATCTAGGTGAAGACATGAGAGGTGCGCGAAAACACGGCGATATAGGGGAAGCTATGAGAGGTGAGCAAAAACACGGCGATATAGGGCAAGCTGTGAGAGGTGTGCAATAACACAGCGAGAAAGTTGAATCTATGGGATGTGTGCGAAAAGACAGCGATATAGGGGAAGGTATGAGAGGTGCGCAAGGCACAGCAATATAGGGGATGCTCTGGGAGGTGCGTGAATACACAGCAATATAGGGGACGTTATGAGATGTGCATTAAAATGCAGCGATATTAAGGAAGAAATAAGAGGTGCAGAAAACAAGGGCGATATAGGAGAAGTTATGAGAGGTGTGTGAAAACACAGAGATATAGGGGAAGGTACGAGAGGTGCTCGAAAACACAGCGATATAGGGGAAGGAATGAGAGGTGCGCGAAAACAGGGCGATATAGGGGAAGCATGAGAGGTGCGCGAAGGCACAGCGATATAGGGGATTCTATGGGAGGTGCGCGAATACACAGCGATATAGGGGACGTTATGAGATGTGCATAAAAACAAGGCGATATAGGGGAAGTTATGAGAGGTGTGCAAAAATACAGCAATATAGGAGAAGATATGAGAGGTGACTGAAAACACAGCGATATAGGAGGAGGAATGAAAGGTGCACGAAAACACAGCGATATAGGGGAAGGTATGGGAGATGCTCGAAAACAAGGCGATATAGGGGAAGGTATGAGAGGAGTGCGAAGACAGCAATATAGGGGATGCTATGGGAGGTGCGCAAAAACACAGTGATATAGGGGAAGATATGAGAGGTGCGTGAAAGCGGACAATATAGTGGAAGTTATGAGAGGTGAGCAAAAACACGGCGATATAGTGGATGCAATGAGAGGTGAGCAATAATACAGTGATAAAGATGAATCTATGCGATGTGCGCAAAAACACAGCTATATAGGGGAAGGTATGAGAGGTGTGCAAGGCACAGCGATATAGGGGATACTATGGGAGGTGCGTGAATACACAGCGATATGAGATGTGCATGAAAACGCAGCGATATTAGGGAAGGTATGAGAGGTTCACAAAAACACAGCGACATAGGCAATGAATGGGAAGTGTGCGAAAACAGGGCGGTATAGGCGAAGGTATGAGAAGTGCGCGAAGGCACAGCAATATGTGGGAGGCTATGGGAGGTGTGCGACTACACAGTGATATGAGGAAGTTATGAGATGTGCATAAAAACACAGCGATATGGGGAAAGTTATGAGAGGTGCGCAAAAATGCAGGAATATAGGAGAAGTTATGAGAGGTGCGTGAAAAGACAGCGATATAGGGGAAGGTATGAGAGGTATGCAAAAACAGAGCGAAATAGTGGAAGGTATGAGAGGTGCGCGAAAACACCGTGATATAGGGGAAGACATGAGAGGTGCGCAAAAACAGGGCAATATAGTGGAAGCTATGGGACATGCGCGAAAGCACGGCGATACAGGGGAATGTATCAGAGGTGCGAGAAAACACAGCGATATAGGGGACGCTATGGGACGTTCACAAAAAAACAGTGATATAGGGGAAGGTATGAGAGTTGTGCGAGAACACGGCAATATAGGGGAAATTGTAAGAGGTGCGCAAAAACATGTCAATACAGGGGAATGTATCAGAGGTGCGAGAAAACACAGCGATATAGGGGAAGTAATGATAGGAGCAAAAACATAGCGATATAGGTGAAGACATGCGAGGTGCGTGAAAACACGGCGAGAGAGGGGAAGCAATGAGAGGTGAGCAATAACACAGCAATCAAGGTGAAGCTATGGGCTGTGCGCGAAAACAGCGATGTAGGCAAAGCTATGGGAGGTGCGCGAAAACAGGGCGATATAGGGGAAGGTATGAGAGGTGCGGGAAGGCACAGTGATATAGGGTATGCTACGGGAGGTGCGCGAATGCACAGTGATATAGTGGAGGTTATGAGATGTGCATGAAGACACGGCAATATAGGGGAAGGTATGAGATGTGCGCAAAAGTACAGCGATATAGGAGAAGTTATGAGAGGTGCGTGAAAACACAGCGATATAGGGGAAGGTATGAGAGGTGCACGAAAACACAGCAATATAGGGGAAAGGTATGGGAGTTGCGCGAAAACAGGGCGATATAGGGGACTTTATGAGATGTGCATGAAAGCACATCAATATAGGGGAAGGTATGAAATGTGCGCAAAAATACAGCCGTATAAGGGAAGGTATGAGAGGTGCACGAAAACACAGTGATATAGCGGAAGGTATAAGAGGTGCTCGAAAACAGGGCGATATAGTGGAAGGTATGAGAGGTGCCCGAAAACACAGCAATATAGGGGACGCTATGGGACGTGCACGAAAGCACAGTGATATAGGGGAAGTAATGAGAGGAGCGAAAACATAGCGATCTAGGTGAACACATGAGAGATGCGCGAAAACACGGCGATATCGGGGAAGCTATGAGAGGTGAGCAAAAACACGGCAATATAGGGGAAGCTGTGAGAGGTGTGCAATAACAGAGCGATAAAGTTGAATCTATGGGATTTGCGCGAAAAGACAGCAATATAGGGGAAGGTATGAGAGGTGCGCAAGGCACAGCGATATAGGGGATGCTATGGGAGGTGCGTGAATACACAGCGATATGGGGACTTTATGAGATGTGCATTAAAACGCAGCGATATTCGGGAAGATATAAGAGGTGCACAAAAACACAGCGATATAGGAGAAGTTATGAGAGGTGTGTGAAAACACAGCGATATAGGGGAAGGTACGAGAGGTGCTCGAAAACACAGCGATATAGGGGAAGGAATGAGAGGTGCGCGAAAACAGGGCGATATAGGGAAGCATGAGAGGTGCGCGAAGGCACAGCGATATAGGGGATTCTATGGGAGGTGCGCGAATACACAGCGATATAGGGGACGTTATGAGATGTGCATAAAAACAAGGCGATATAGGGGAAGTTATGAGAGGTGTGCAAAAATACAGCAATATAGGAGAAGTTATGAGAGGTGAGTGAAAACACAGCGATATAGGAGGAGGAATGAGCGGTGCGCGAAAACACCGTGATATAGCGGAAGACATGAGAGGTGCACAAAAACAGGGCAATATAGTGGAAGCTATGGGATGTGTGCGAAAACACGGCGATACAGGGGAATGTATCAGAGGTGCGAGAAAACACAACGATATAGGGGATGCTATGGGACGTGAGCAAAAAAAACAGTGATGTAGGGGAAGGTATGAGAGGTGTGCGAGAACACGGCAATATAGGGGTAATTGTAAGAGGTGCGCGAAAACATGGCAATACAGGGGAATGTATCAGAGGTGCGAAAAAACACAGCGATATAGGGGAAGTAATGATAGGAGCAAAAACATAGCGATATAGGTGAAGACATGCGAGGTGCGTGAAAACACGGCGATATAGGGGAAGCTATGAGAGGTGAGCAATAACACAGCAATCAAGGTGAAGCTATGGGATGTGCGCGAAAACAGCGATGTATGCAAAGCTATGGGAGGTGCACGAAAACACAACGAAATCAGGGAAGGTATGGGAGGTGAGCGAAAACAGGGCGATATAGGGGAAGGTATGAGAGGTGCGGGAAGGCACAGTGATATAGGGTATGCTACGGGAGGTGCGCGAATGCACAGTGATATAGTGGAGGTTATGAGATGTGCATGAAGACACGGCAATATAGGGGAAGGTATGAGACGTGCGCAAAAGTACAGCGATAAAGGAAAAGTTATGAGAGGTGCGTGAAAACACAGAGATATAGGGGAAGGTATGAGAGGTGCACGAAAACACAGCAATATAGCGGAAGGTATGGGAGGTGCGCGAAAACAGGGCGATATAGGGGGCGTTATGAGATGTGCATGAAAGCACATCAATATAGGGGAAGGTATGAAATGTGCGCAAAAATACAGCCATATAAGGGAAGGTATGAGAGGTGCACGAAAACACAGTGATATAGGGGAAGGTATAAGAGGTGCTCGAAAACAGGGCGATATAGTGGAAGGTATGAGAGGTGCCCGAAAACACAGCAATATAGGGGACGCTATGGGACGTGCACGAAAGCACAGTGATATAGGGGAAGTAATGAGAGGAGCGAAAACATAGCGATGTCAGCGAAGCTATGGGAGGTGCGCGAAAACACAGCGATAAAGGGGACGGTACGAGATGTGCATGTATACACGGCGATGTTGGGGAAGCCATGAGAGGTGCGTGAAAACACAGCGATATAGGGGAAGGTATGAGAGGTGTGCAAAAACACAGCGATATAGGGGACGCGATGGGACGTGTGCCAAAACATGGCGATATAGGGGAAATTATTAGAGGTGCGCGAAAACACGGAGATACAGGGGAATGTATCAGAGGTGCGAGAAAGCACAGCGATATAGGGGACGTTATGAGATGTGCACGAAACACAGCGATATAGGGGAATGTATAGGAGGTGCGCAAAAACAGGACGATATAGGGGATGATATGAGAGGTACACGAAGGCACAGCGATATAAGGGATGTTATGGGATGTGCGCGAAAACACAGTGATATAGGGGACGGAATGAGATGTGTATGAAAACACGGCGATATAGAGGAAGCTATGAGAGGTGCGCGAAAACACGGCGATATGGGAGAATATATCAGAGGTGCATGAAAACACGACGATATAGGGGAAGCTATGAGGGGTGAGCAAAAACACGGCGATATTGGGAAAGGTATGAGAGGTGTGCGAAGGCGCAGCGATATAGGGGATGTTATGGGAGGTGCGCGAATACACAGTGATATAGTGGAAGACATGAGGGGTGCGCGAAAGCAGGGCAATATAGTGGAAGCTATGAGAGGTGATCAAAAACACGGCGATATAGGGGAAGTTATGAGAGGTGAGCAATAACACAGCGATGAAGGTGAATCTATGGGATGTGCGCAAAAAGACAGCGATATAGGGGAAGGTATGCGAGGTGCGCAAGGCACAGCAATATAGGGGATGCTATGGGAGATGCGTGAATACACAGCGATATACGGGACGTTATGAGATGTGCATGAAAACGCAGCGATATTAGGGAAGGTATGAGAGGTTCACAAAAGCACAGCAATATAGGAGAATGAATGGGAGGTGCGCGAAAACAGGGCGATATAGTGGAAGCTATGGGATGAGCGTGAAAACAGTGCGATATAGGGGAAGGTATGAGAAGTGCACAATAATACAGCGATATAGGGGAAGGTATGGGAGGTGCGCGAAAACAGGGCGATATAGCGGACGTTATGAGATGTGCATGAAAACACGGCAATATAGGGGAAGGTAAGAGAGGTGCCCGAAAACACAGCGTTATATGGCACGCTATGGGACGTGCGTGAAAACACGGTGATATAGGGGAAATTATGAGAAGTGCACGAAAACACGGCGATACAGGGGAATGTATCAGAGGTGCGAGAAAGCACAGCGATATAGGGGACGTTATGAGAGGTACACGAAAACACGGCGATATGGGAGAATGTATCAGACGTATGAGAAAACACAGCAATATAGGGGAAGTAATGAGAGGAGCGAAAACATAGCGATCTAGGTGAAGACATGAGAGGTGCGCGAAAACACGGCGATATAGGGGAAGCTATCAGAGGTGAGCAAAAACACGGCGATATAGGGCAAGCTGTGAGAGGTGTGCAATAACACAGCGATAAAGTTGAATCTATGGGATGTGCGCGAAAAGAAAGCGATATAGGGGAAGGTATGAGAAGTGCGCAAGGCACAGCAATATAGGGGATGCTATGGGAGGTGCGTGAATACACAGTGATATAGGGGACGTTATGAGATGTGCATTAAAATGCAGCGATATTAAGGAAGAAATAAGAGATGCAGAAAACATGGGCGATATAGGAGAAATTATGAGAGGTGCGAGAAAACACGGCGATACAGGGGAATGTATCAGAGGTGCGAGAAAGCACAGCGATATAGGGGACGTTATGAGATGTGCATGAAAACACAGCGATATAGGGGAAGATATGAGAGGTACACGAGGGCACAGCGATATAGGGGATGCTATGGGATGTGCGTGAAAACACAGTGATACAGGAGACGGTATGAGATGTGCATGAAAACACAACGATATAGGGGAAGATATGAGAGGTACAGGAAGGCACAGCGATATAACGGATGGTATGGGATGTGCGTGAAAACACAGTGATATAGGAGACGGTATGAGATATGCATGAAAACACGGCGATATGGGAGAATGTATCAGAGGTGCGAGAAAACACAGCGATATAGGGGAAGTAATGAGAGGAGCGAAAACATAGCGATCTAGGTGAAGACATGAGAGGTGCGCGAAAACACGGCGATATCGGGGAAGATATGAGAGGTGAGCAAAAACACGGCGATATAGGGGAAGCTGTGAGAGGTGTGCAATAACACAGCGATAAAGTTGAATCTATGGGATGTGCGCGAAAAGACAGCAATATAGGGGAAGGTATGAGAGGTGCGCAAGGCACAGCGATATAGGGGATGCTATGGGAGGTGCGTGAATACACAGCGATATGGGGACTTTATGAGATGTGCATTAAAACGCAGCGCTATTAGGGAAGATATAAGAGGTGCACAAAAACACAGCGATATAGGGGAAGGAATGAGAGGTGCGCGAAAACAGGGCGATATAGGGGAAGATATGAGAGGTACACGAAGGCACAGCGATATAAGGGATGTTATGGGATGTGCGCGAAAACACAGCGATATAGGGGACGGAATGAGATGTGTATGAAAACACGGCGATATGGGAGAATATATCAGAGGTGCGTGAAAACACGACGATATAGGGGAAGCTATGAGGGGTGAGCAAAAACACGGCGATATTGGGGAAGCTATGAGATGTGTGCAATAACACAGCGATAAAGTTGAATCTATGGGATGTGCTTGAAAAGACAGCGATATAGGGGAAGATATAAGAGGTGCGCAAGGCACAGCGATATAGGGGATGCTATGGGAAGTGCGTGAATACACAGCGATATAGGGGACGTTATGAGATGTGCATGAAAACGTAGCGATATTAGGGAAGATATAAGAGGTGCACAAAAACACAGCGATATAGGAGAAGTTATGAGAGGTGTGTGAAAACACAGCGATATAGGGTAAGATATGAGAGGTGCAAGAAAACATAGCGATATAGGGGAAGGAATGAGAGGTGCGCGAAAACAGGGCGATATACGGGAAGGTATGAGAGGTACACGAAGGCACAGCAATATAGGGGATGCTATGGGAGGTGCGCGAAAACACAGTGATATAGGGGAAGACAAGAGAGGGGCGTGAAAGCAGGGCAATATAGTGGAAGCTATGAGAGGTGAGCAAAAAAATGGCGAATTAGGGGAAGCTATAGGAAGTGAGCAATAACACAGTGATAAAGGTGATTCTATGGGATGTGCATGAAAACACGGTAATATAGGGGAAGTTATGAGAGGTGCGCAAAATTGCAGCGATATAGGAGAAGTTATGAGAGGTGCGTGAAAACACAGCAATATAGGGAAAGGTATGAGAGGTGTGCGAAGGCGCAGCGATATAGGGGATGTTATGGGAGGTGCGCGAATACACAGTGATATAGTGGAAGACATGAGGGGTGCACGAAAGCAGGGCAATATAGTGGAAGCTATGAGAGGTGAGCAAAAACACGGCGATATAGGGGAAGTTATGAGAGGTGAGCAATAACACAGCGATGAAGGTGAATCTATGGGATGTGCGCAAAAAGACAGCGATATAGGGGAAGGTATGCGAGGTGCGCAAGGCACAGCAATATAGGGGATGCTATGGGAGATGCGTGAATACACAACGATATACGGGACGTTATGAGATGTGCATGCAAACGCAGCGATATTAGGGAAGGTATGAGAGGTTCACAAAAGCACAGCAATATAGGAGAATGCATGGGAGGTGCGCGAAAACAGGGCGATATAGTGGAAGCTATGGGATGAGCGTGAAAACAGTGCGATATAGGGGAAGGTATGAGAGGTGCCCGAAAACACAGCGATATAGGGGAAGGAATGAGAGGCATGCGAAAACACGGCGATACAGGGGAATGTATCAGAGGTGCGAGAAAGCCCAGCAAAATAGGGGACGTTATGAGATGTGCATGAAAACACAGTGATATAGGGGAAGATATGAGAGGTACACGAAGGCACAGCGATATAGGGGATGCTATGGGATGTGCGTGAAAACACAGTGATATAGGAGACGGTATGAGATGTGCATGAAAACACGGCGATATAGGGGATGCTATGAGAGGTGCGCGAAAACACGGCGATATGGGAGAATGTATCAGAGGTGCGAGAAAACACAGCGATATAGGGGAAGTAATGAGAGGAGTGAAAACATAGCGATCTAGGTGAAGACATGAGAGGTGCGCAAAAACATGGCGATATAGGGGAAGCTATGAGAGGTGAGCAAAAACACGGCGATATAGGGGAAGCTGTGAGAGGTGTGCAATAACACAGCGATAAAGTTGAATCTATGGGATGTGCGCGTAAAGACTGCG
Source organism: Mobula birostris (assembly GCF_030028105.1). Lineage (NCBI taxonomy): Eukaryota > Metazoa > Chordata > Chondrichthyes > Myliobatiformes > Myliobatidae > Mobula > Mobula birostris. The sequence continues at coordinate 63,037 of NW_027278348.1, forward strand.
ATATAGGGGAAGGTATGAGAGGTGCGCAAGGCACAGCGATATAGGGGATGCTATAGGAGGTGCGTGAATACACAGCGATATAGGGGACGTTATGAGATGTGCATTAAAACGCAGCGATATTAGGGAAGATATAAGAGGTGCACAAAAACACAGCAATATAGGAGAAGTTATGGGAGGTGTGTGAAAACACAGCGATCTAGGGGAATGTATGAGTGGTGCACAAAAACACAGCGATATAGGGGAAGGAATGAGAGGTGCGCGAAAACAGGGCGATATAGGGGAACGTATGAGAGTAGTGCGAAGACAAAGCAATATAGGGGATGCTATGGGAGGTGCGCGAAAACACAGTGATATGGGGAAGACATGAGAGGTGCGTGAAAGCAGGACAATATAGTGGAAGCTATGAGAGGTGAGCAAAAACACGGCGATATAGGGGAAGCTATGAGAGGTGAGCAATAACACAGCGATAAAGGAGAATCTATGGGATGTGCGCGAAAAGACAGCGATATAGGGGAAGGTATGAGAGGTGCACAAGGCACAGCGATATGGGGGATTCTATGGGAGGTGCGCGAATACACAGCGATATAGGGGACGTTATGAGATGTGCATAAAAACACGGCGATAGAGGGGAAATTATGAGAGGTGCGCAAAAATACAGCAATACAAGAGAAGTTATGAGATGTGCGTGAAAACACAGCGATATAGGGGGAGGTATGGGAGGTGCTCGAAAACAGGGCGATATAGGGGACGGTATGAGAGAAGTGCGAAGACACAGCAATTTCGGGGATGCTATGGGAGGTGCGCGAAAACACAGTGATATAGTGGAAGACATGAGAGGTGCGTGAAAGCAAGACAATTTGGTGGAAGCTATGAGAGGTGAGCAATAACACAGTGATAAAAGTGAATCTATGGGATGTGCGCAAAAACACAGCTATATAGGGGAAGGTATGAGAGGTTCACAAAAACACAGCGACAGGAGAATGAAAGGGAAGTGTGCGAAAACAGGGCGATATAGGCAAAGGTATGAGAAGTGCGCGAAGGCACAGCAATATGTGGGAGGCTATGGGAGGTGCGCGACTACACAGTGATATGAGGACGTTATGAGATGTGCATAAAAACACAGCGATATGGGGAAAGTTATGAGAGGTGCACAAAAATGCAGGAATATAGGAGAAGTTATGAGAGGTGCGTGAAAAGACAGCGATATAGGGGAAGGTATGAGAGGTGTGCATAAACAGAGCGAAATAGTGGAAGGTATGAGAGGTGCGCGAAAACACCGTGATATAGGGGAAGACATGAGAGGTGCGCAAAAACAGGGCAATATAGTGGAAGCTATGGGACATGCGCGAAAGCACGGCGATACAGGGGAATGTATCAGAGGTGCGAGAAAACACAGCGATATGGGGGAAGTTACGAGAGGTGCGCAAAAATGCAGCAATATTGGAGAAGTTATGAGAGGTGCGTGAATACACAGCGATATAGGGGACGTTATGAGATGTGCATTAAAATGCAGCGATATTAAGGAAGAAATAACAGGTGCAGAAAACAAGGGCGATATAGGAGAAGTTATGAGAGGTGTGTGAAAACATAACGATATAGGGGAATGTATGAGAGATGCACGAAAACACAGCGATATAGGGGAAGGTCTGGGAGGTGCGCGAAAACACAGCGATATAGGGGATGCTATGGGATGTGCGTGAAAACACAGTGATATAGGAGACGGTATGAGATGTGCATAAAAACACAACGATATCGGGGAAGATATGAGAGGTACAGGAAGGCACAGCGATACAACGGATGGTATGGGATGTGCGCGAAAACACAGCGATATAGGGGACGCTATGGGAGGTGCGCGAAAACACAGCGATAAAGGGGACGGTACGAGATGTGCATGAATACATGGCAATATTGGGGAAGCCATGAGAGGTGCTTGAAAACACAGCGACATAGGGGAAGGTATGAGAGGTGTGCAAGAACACAGCGATATCGGGGAAGATATGGGAAGTGAGCAAAAACAGGGCGATATAGGGGAAGGTATGAGAGCTGCGTGAAAACACAGTGATATAGGGGAAGGTATGAGAGGAGTGCAAAAACAGGGCGATATAGGGGAAGTTATGAGAGGTGCGTGAAAACCCAGCGACATTGGGGACATTATGAGATGTGCATGAAAACACGGTGATATTGGGGGAGGTATGACAGGTGTGCAAAAACACAGCGATATACGGGAATGCATGAGAGGAGTGCGAAAACAGGGCGATATAGGGGAAGGTATGAGAGGTACGCGAAGGCACAGTGATATAGGGGGCTATGGGAGGCACGAATACACAGTTATATAGGGGACGTTATGAGATGTGCATGAAAACACGGCAATATGGGGGAAGGTATGAGAGGTGCGCAAAAATACAGCATTATAGCAGAATTTATGAGAGGTGCGTGAAAACACAGTAATATAGGGGAAGGTATGAGAAATGCACGAAAACACAGCAATATAGGGGAAGGAATGGGAGGTGGGCCAAAACAGTGCGATATAGGGGAACTTATGAGAAGTGCACGAAAACACGGCGATACAGGGGAATGTATCAGAGGTGCGAGAAAGCACAGCGATATAGGGGACTTAATGAGATGTGCATGAAAGCTCAACGATATAGGGGAAGATATGAGAGGTACAGGAAGGCACAGCGATATAACAGATGGTATGGGATGTGCGCGAAAACACAGCGATATAGGGGACGCTATGGGAGGTGCTCGAGAACACGGCGATACAGGGGAATGTATCAGAGGTGCGAGAAAACACAGCGAGATAGGGGAAGTAATGAGAGGAGCGAAAACATAGCGATCTAGGTGAAGACATGAGAGGTGCGCGAAAACACAGCGATATGGGTGAAGCTATGAAAGGTGAGCAAAAAACACGGCGATATAGGGGGAAGCTCTGCGAGGTGTGCAATAACACAGTGATAAAGTTGAATCTCTGGGATGTGTGCGAAAAGACACCGATATAGGGGAAGGTATGGGAGTTGCGTGAATACACAGCGATATACGGGACGTTATGAGATGTGCGTGAAAACGCAGCGATATTAGGGAAGGTATGAGAGGTTCACAAAAACACAGCGACATAGGAGAATGAATGGGAAGTGTGCGAAAACAAAGCGATATAGGAGAAGGTATGAGAAATGCGCGAAGGCACAGCAATATGTGGGAGGCTATGGGAGGTGCGCGACTACACAGTGATATAGGGGACGTTATGAGATGTGCATAAAAACACAGCGATATGGGGGAAGTTATGAGAGGTGCACAAAAATGCAGCAATATTGGAGAAGTTATGAGAGGTGCGTGAAAACACAGCGATATAGGGGAAGGTATGAGAGGTGTGCGAAAACAGGGCGATATAGGGGAAGGTATGAGAGGTGCGCGAAAACACAGCGATATAGGGGACGCTATGGGAGGTGCGCGAAAACACAGCGATATAGGGGACGTTATGAGATGTGCATGAAAACACATCAATATAGGGGAAGGTATGAGATGTGCACAAAAATACAGCGATACAGCAGAAGTTATGAGAGGTGCGTGAAAACACAGCGATACAGGGGAAGGTATGAGAGGTGCGCGAAAACACAGCGATATAGGGGACGCTATGGGAGGTGCGCGAAAACACAGCGATATAGGGGAAGGTATGAGAGGTGCGAGAAAGCACAGCGATATAGGGGACGTTATGAGATGTGCATGAAACCACAGCGATATAGGGGAAGATATGAGAGGTACACGAAAACACGGCGATATGGGAGAATGTATCAGAGGTGTGAGAAAACACAGCGATATAGGGGAAGTAATGAGAGGAGCGAAAACATAGCGATCTAGGTGAAGACATGAGAGGTGCGCGAAAGCACAGCGATATAGAGGAAGCTATGAGAGGTGAGCAAAAACACGGCGATATAGGGGAAGCTGTGAGAGGTGTGCAATAACACAGCGATAAATTTGAATCTATGGGACGTGCGCGAAAAGACAGCGATATAGGGGAAGGTATGAGAAGTGCGCAAGGCACAGCAATATAGGGGATGCTATGGGAGGTGCGTGAATACACAGCGATGTAGGGGACGTTATGAGATGTGCATTAAAATGCAGCGATATTAAGGAAGAAATAAGAGGTGCAGAAAACAAGGGCGATATAGGAGAAGTTATGAGAGGTGTGTGAAAACACAAAGATATAGGGGAATGTATGAGAGATGCACGAAAACACAGCGATATAGGGTCAGGTCTGGGAGGTGCGCGAAAACACAGCGATATAGGGGATGCTATGGGATGTGCGTAAAAAGACAGTGATATAGGAGACGGTATGAGATGTGCATGAAAGCACAACGATATAGGGGAAGAAATGAGAGGTACAGAAATGCACAGCGATATAACGGATGGTATGGGATGTGCGCGAAAACACAGCGATATAGGGGACGCTATGGGAGGTGCGCGAAAACACGGCGATACAGGGGAATGTATCAGAGGTGCGAGAAAACACAGTGATATAGGGGAAGTAATGAGAGGAGCGAAAACATAGCGATCTAGGTGAAGACATGAGTGTGCGCGAAAACACAGCGATATAGGGGAAGCTATGAAAGGTGAGCAAAAACACGGCGATATAAGGGAAGCTCTGAGAGGTGTGCAATAACACAGTGATAAAGTTGAATCTATGGGATGTGTGCGAAAAGACACCGATATAGGGGAAGGTATGGGAGGTGCGCAAGGCACAGCGATATAGGGGATGCTATGGGAGGTGCGTGAATACACAGCGATATAGGGGATGTTATGAGATGTGCAGGAAGAAGCAGCAATATTAGGGAAGATATAAGAGGTGCACAAAAACACAGCGATATAGGAGAAGTTATGAGAGGTGTGTGAAAACACAGCGATATAGAGGGAGGTATGAGAGGTGCACGAAAACACAGCGAAACAGGGGAAGGTACGGGAGGTGCTCGAAAACAGGGCGATATAGGGGACTGTATGAGATTTGTATGAAAACATGGCGATATAGGGGAAGCTATGAGAGGTGCGCGAAAACACGACAATATAGGGGACGGTATGAGAGGTGCGCAAGGCACAGCGATATAGGGGATGCTGGGCAGGTGCGTGAATACACAGCGATATACGGGACGTTATGAGATGTGCATGAAAACGCAGCGATATTAGGGAAGGTATGAGAGGTTCACAAAAGCAAGGCGACATAGGAGAATGAATGGGAAGTGTGCGAAAACAGGGCGATATAGGTGAAGGTATGAGAAATGCGTGAAGGCACAGCAATATGTGGGAGGCTATGGGAGGTGCGCGACTACACAGTGATATAGGGGACGTTATGAGATGTGCATAAAAACACAGCGATATAGGGGAAGTTATGAGAATTGCGCAAAAATGCAGCAATATAGGAGAAGTTATGAGAGGTGCGTGAAAACACAGCGATATAGGGGAAGGTATGAGAGGTGTGCGAAAACAGGGCGATATAGGGGAAGGTATGAGAGGTGTGCGAGAACACAGCAATATAGGGGAAATTCTAAGAGTGCGCGAAAACTTGGCAATACAGGAGAATGTATCAGAGGTGCGAGAAAACACAGCGATATAGGGGAAGGCATGAGAGGTACGCGAAGGCACAGTTATATAGGGGTGCTACGGGAGGTGCACGAATACACAGCGATATAGGGGACGTTATGAGATGTGCATGAAAACACGGCAATATAGGGGAAGGTATGAGAGGTACCCGAAAACACAGCGTTATAGGGGACGCTATGGGACGTGCGCGAAAACACGGCGATATAGGGGAAATTATGAGAGGTGCGCGAAAACACGGCGATACAGGGGAATGTATCAGAGGTGCGAGAAAACACAGCGAGATAGGGGAAGGTATGGGAGGTGCTCGAAAACAGGGCGATATAGGGGACGGTATGAGATTTGTATGAAAACTTGGCGATATAGGGGAAGCTATGAGATGTGCGCGAAAACACGACAATATAGGGGACGGTATGAGACGTGCGCAAGGCACAGCGATATAGGGGATGCTATGGGAGGTGCGTGAATACACAGTGATATAGGGGACGTTATGAGATGTGCATAAAAACACAGCGATATGGGGAAGTTATGAGAGGTGCGCAAAAATGCAGCAATATTGGAGAAGTTATGAGAGGTGCGTGAAAACACAGCGATATATGGGGAAGGTATGAGAGGTGTGCGAAAACAGGGCGATATAGGGGAAGGTATGAGAGGTGTGCGAGAACACAGCAATATAGAGGAAATTCTAAGAGTGCGCGAAAACATGGCAATACAGGAGAATGTATCAGAGGTGCGAGAAAACACAGCGATATAGTGGAAGTAATGATAGGAGCAAAAACATAGCGATATTGGTGAAGACATGCGAGGTGCGCAAAAACACGGCGATATAGGGGAAGCTATGAGAGGTGAGCAATAACACAGCGATCAAGGTGAAACTATGGGTTGTGCGCGAAAACAGCGATGTAGTCGAAGCTATGGGAGGTGCACGAAAACATAGTGATATCGGGGAAGGTATGTGAGGTGCACGAAAACAGGGCGATTTAGGGGAAGGTATGAGAGGTGCGCGAAGGCACAGTGATATAGGGGATGCTACGGGAGGTGCGCGAATGAACAGCGATATAGGGGACGTTATGATATGTGCATGAAAACACGGCAATATAGGGGAAGGTATGAGATGTACGCAAAAGTACAGCGATATAAGAGAAGTTATGAGAGGTGCGTGAAAACACAACGATATAGGGGAAGGTATGAGAGGTGCACAATAATACAGCGATATAGGGGAAGGTATGGGAGGTGCGCGAAAACAGGGCGATATAGGGGACGTTATGAGATGTGCATGAAAACACGGCAATATAGGGGAAGGTAAGAGAGGTGCCCAAAAACACAGCGTTATAGGGCACGCTATGGGACGTGCGCAAAAACACGGCGATACAGGGGAATGTATCAGAGGTGCGAGAAAACACAGCGAGATAGGGGAAGTAATGAGAGGAGCGAAAACATAGCGATCTAGGTGAAGACATGAGAGGTGCGCGAAAACACAGCGATATAGGGGTAGCTATGAAAGGTGAGCAAAAACACGGCGATATAGGGGAAGATCTGCGAGGTGTGCAATAACACAGTGATAAAGTTGAATCTCTGGGATGTGTGCGAAAAGACACCGATATAGGGGAAGGTTAGGGAGATGGGCAAGGCACAGCGATATAGGGGATGTTATGTTAGGTGCGTGAATACACAGCGATATAGGGGACGTTATGAGATGTGCAGGAATAAGCAGCGATATTAGGGAAGATATAAGAGGTGCACAAAAACACAGCGATATAGGAGAAGTTATGAGAGGTGCGTGAATACACAGCGATATAGGGGACGTTATGAGATGTGCATTAAAATGCAGCGATATTAAGGAAGAAATAAGAGATGCAGAAAACATGGGCGATATAGGAGAAATTATGAGAGGTGCGAGAAAACACGGCGATACAGGGGAATGTATCAGAGGTGCGAGAAAGCACAGCGATATAGGGGACGTTATGAGATGTGCATGAAAACACAGCGATATAGGGGAAGATATGAGAGGTACACGAGGGCACAGCGATATAGGGGATGCTATGGGATGTGCGTGAAAACACAGTGATACAGGAGACGGTATGAGATGTGCATGAAAACACAACGATATAGGGGAAGATATGAGAGGTACAGGAAGGCACAGCGATATAACGGATGGTATGGGATGTGCGTGAAAACACAGTGATATAGGAGACGGTATGAGATATGCATGAAAACACGGCGATATGGGAGAATGTATCAGAGGTGCGAGAAAACACAGCGATATAGGGGAAGTAATGAGAGGAGCGAAAACATAGCGATCTAGGTGAAGACATGAGAGGTGCGCGAAAACACGGCGATATCGGGGAAGATATGAGAGGTGAGCAAAAACACGGCGATATAGGGGAAGCTGTGAGAGGTGTGCAATAACACAGCGATAAAGTTGAATCTATGGGATGTGCGCGAAAAGACAGCAATATAGGGGAAGGTATGAGAGGTGCGCAAGGCACAGCGATATAGGGGATGCTATGGGAGGTGCGTGAATACACAGCGATATGGGGACTTTATGAGATGTGCATTAAAACGCAGCGCTATTAGGGAAGATATAAGAGGTGCACAAAAACACAGCGATATAGGGGAAGGAATGAGAGGTGCGCGAAAACAGGGCGATATAGGGGAAGATATGAGAGGTACACGAAGGCACAGCGATATAAGGGATGTTATGGGATGTGCGCGAAAACACAGCGATATAGGGGACGGAATGAGATGTGTATGAAAACACGGCGATATGGGAGAATATATCAGAGGTGCGTGAAAACACGACGATATAGGGGAAGCTATGAGGGGTGAGCAAAAACACGGCGATATTGGGGAAGCTATGAGATGTGTGCAATAACACAGCGATAAAGTTGAATCTATGGGATGTGCTTGAAAAGACAGCGATATAGGGGAAGATATAAGAGGTGCGCAAGGCACAGCGATATAGGGGATGCTATGGGAAGTGCGTGAATACACAGCGATATAGGGGACGTTATGAGATGTGCATGAAAACGTAGCGATATTAGGGAAGATATAAGAGGTGCACAAAAACACAGCGATATAGGAGAAGTTATGAGAGGTGTGTGAAAACACAGCGATATAGGGTAAGATATGAGAGGTGCAAGAAAACATAGCGATATAGGGGAAGGAATGAGAGGTGCGCGAAAACAGGGCGATATACGGGAAGGTATGAGAGGTACACGAAGGCACAGCAATATAGGGGATGCTATGGGAGGTGCGCGAAAACACAGTGATATAGGGGAAGACAAGAGAGGGGCGTGAAAGCAGGGCAATATAGTGGAAGCTATGAGAGGTGAGCAAAAAAATGGCGAATTAGGGGAAGCTATAGGAAGTGAGCAATAACACAGTGATAAAGGTGATTCTATGGGATGTGCATGAAAACACGGTAATATAGGGGAAGTTATGAGAGGTGCGCAAAATTGCAGCGATATAGGAGAAGTTATGAGAGGTGCGTGAAAACACAGCAATATAGGGAAAGGTATGAGAGGTGTGCGAAGGCGCAGCGATATAGGGGATGTTATGGGAGGTGCGCGAATACACAGTGATATAGTGGAAGACATGAGGGGTGCACGAAAGCAGGGCAATATAGTGGAAGCTATGAGAGGTGAGCAAAAACACGGCGATATAGGGGAAGTTATGAGAGGTGAGCAATAACACAGCGATGAAGGTGAATCTATGGGATGTGCGCAAAAAGACAGCGATATAGGGGAAGGTATGCGAGGTGCGCAAGGCACAGCAATATAGGGGATGCTATGGGAGATGCGTGAATACACAACGATATACGGGACGTTATGAGATGTGCATGCAAACGCAGCGATATTAGGGAAGGTATGAGAGGTTCACAAAAGCACAGCAATATAGGAGAATGCATGGGAGGTGCGCGAAAACAGGGCGATATAGTGGAAGCTATGGGATGAGCGTGAAAACAGTGCGATATAGGGGAAGGTATGAGAGGTGCCCGAAAACACAGCGATATAGGGGAAGGAATGAGAGGCATGCGAAAACACGGCGATACAGGGGAATGTATCAGAGGTGCGAGAAAGCCCAGCAAAATAGGGGACGTTATGAGATGTGCATGAAAACACAGTGATATAGGGGAAGATATGAGAGGTACACGAAGGCACAGCGATATAGGGGATGCTATGGGATGTGCGTGAAAACACAGTGATATAGGAGACGGTATGAGATGTGCATGAAAACACGGCGATATAGGGGATGCTATGAGAGGTGCGCGAAAACACGGCGATATGGGAGAATGTATCAGAGGTGCGAGAAAACACAGCGATATAGGGGAAGTAATGAGAGGAGTGAAAACATAGCGATCTAGGTGAAGACATGAGAGGTGCGCAAAAACATGGCGATATAGGGGAAGCTATGAGAGGTGAGCAAAAACACGGCGATATAGGGGAAGCTGTGAGAGGTGTGCAATAACACAGCGATAAAGTTGAATCTATGGGATGTGCGCGTAAAGACTGCGATATAGGGGAAGGTATGAGAGGTGCGCAAGGCACAGCGATATAGGGGATGCTATAGGAGGTGCGTGAATACACAGCGATATAGGGGACGTTATGAGATGTGCATTAAAACGCAGCGATATTAGGGAAGATATAAGAGGTGCACAAAAACACAGCAATATAGGAGAAGTTATGGGAGGTGTGTGAAAACACAGCGATCTAGGGGAATGTATGAGTGGTGCACAAAAACACAGCGATATAGGGGAAGGAATGAGAGGTGCGCGAAAACAGGGCGATATAGGGGAACGTATGAGAGTAGTGCGAAGACAAAGCAATATAGGGGATGCTATGGGAGGTGCGCGAAAACACAGTGATATGGGGAAGACATGAGAGGTGCGTGAAAGCAGGACAATATAGTGGAAGCTATGAGAGGTGAGCAAAAACACGGCGATATAGGGGAAGCTATGAGAGGTGAGCAATAACACAGCGATAAAGGAGAATCTATGGGATGTGCGCGAAAAGACAGCGATATAGGGGAAGGTATGAGAGGTGCACAAGGCACAGCGATATGGGGGATTCTATGGGAGGTGCGCGAATACACAGCGATATAGGGGACGTTATGAGATGTGCATAAAAACACGGCGATAGAGGGGAAATTATGAGAGGTGCGCAAAAATACAGCAATACAAGAGAAGTTATGAGATGTGCGTGAAAACACAGCGATATAGGGGGAGGTATGGGAGGTGCTCGAAAACAGGGCGATATAGGGGACGGTATGAGAGAAGTGCGAAGACACAGCAATTTCGGGGATGCTATGGGAGGTGCGCGAAAACACAGTGATATAGTGGAAGACATGAGAGGTGCGTGAAAGCAAGACAATTTGGTGGAAGCTATGAGAGGTGAGCAATAACACAGTGATAAAAGTGAATCTATGGGATGTGCGCAAAAACACAGCTATATAGGGGAAGGTATGAGAGGTTCACAAAAACACAGCGACAGGAGAATGAAAGGGAAGTGTGCGAAAACAGGGCGATATAGGCAAAGGTATGAGAAGTGCGCGAAGGCACAGCAATATGTGGGAGGCTATGGGAGGTGCGCGACTACACAGTGATATGAGGACGTTATGAGATGTGCATAAAAACACAGCGATATGGGGAAAGTTATGAGAGGTGCACAAAAATGCAGGAATATAGGAGAAGTTATGAGAGGTGCGTGAAAAGACAGCGATATAGGGGAAGGTATGAGAGGTGTGCATAAACAGAGCGAAATAGTGGAAGGTATGAGAGGTGCGCGAAAACACCGTGATATAGGGGAAGACATGAGAGGTGCGCAAAAACAGGGCAATATAGTGGAAGCTATGGGACATGCGCGAAAGCACGGCGATACAGGGGAATGTATCAGAGGTGCGAGAAAACACAGCGATATGGGGGAAGTTACGAGAGGTGCGCAAAAATGCAGCAATATTGGAGAAGTTATGAGAGGTGCGTGAATACACAGCGATATAGGGGACGTTATGAGATGTGCATTAAAATGCAGCGATATTAAGGAAGAAATAACAGGTGCAGAAAACAAGGGCGATATAGGAGAAGTTATGAGAGGTGTGTGAAAACATAACGATATAGGGGAATGTATGAGAGATGCACGAAAACACAGCGATATAGGGGAAGGTCTGGGAGGTGCGCGAAAACACAGCGATATAGGGGATGCTATGGGATGTGCGTGAAAACACAGTGATATAGGAGACGGTATGAGATGTGCATAAAAACACAACGATATCGGGGAAGATATGAGAGGTACAGGAAGGCACAGCGATACAACGGATGGTATGGGATGTGCGCGAAAACACAGCGATATAGGGGACGCTATGGGAGGTGCGCGAAAACACAGCGATAAAGGGGACGGTACGAGATGTGCATGAATACATGGCAATATTGGGGAAGCCATGAGAGGTGCTTGAAAACACAGCGACATAGGGGAAGGTATGAGAGGTGTGCAAGAACACAGCGATATCGGGGAAGATATGGGAAGTGAGCAAAAACAGGGCGATATAGGGGAAGGTATGAGAGCTGCGTGAAAACACAGTGATATAGGGGAAGGTATGAGAGGAGTGCAAAAACAGGGCGATATAGGGGAAGTTATGAGAGGTGCGTGAAAACCCAGCGACATTGGGGACATTATGAGATGTGCATGAAAACACGGTGATATTGGGGGAGGTATGACAGGTGTGCAAAAACACAGCGATATACGGGAATGCATGAGAGGAGTGCGAAAACAGGGCGATATAGGGGAAGGTATGAGAGGTACGCGAAGGCACAGTGATATAGGGGGCTATGGGAGGTGCACGAATACACAGTTATATAGGGGACGTTATGAGATGTGCATGAAAACACGGCAATATGGGGGAAGGTATGAGAGGTGCGCAAAAATACAGCATTATAGCAGAATTTATGAGAGGTGCGTGAAAACACAGTAATATAGGGGAAGGTATGAGAAATGCACGAAAACACAGCAATATAGGGGAAGGAATGGGAGGTGGGCCAAAACAGTGCGATATAGGGGAACTTATGAGAAGTGCACGAAAACACGGCGATACAGGGGAATGTATCAGAGGTGCGAGAAAGCACAGCGATATAGGGGACTTAATGAGATGTGCATGAAAGCTCAACGATATAGGGGAAGATATGAGAGGTACAGGAAGGCACAGCGATATAACAGATGGTATGGGATGTGCGCGAAAACACAGCGATATAGGGGACGCTATGGGAGGTGCTCGAGAACACGGCGATACAGGGGAATGTATCAGAGGTGCGAGAAAACACAGCGAGATAGGGGAAGTAATGAGAGGAGCGAAAACATAGCGATCTAGGTGAAGACATGAGAGGTGCGCGAAAACACAGCGATATGGGTGAAGCTATGAAAGGTGAGCAAAAACACGGCGATATAGGGGAAGCTCTGCGAGGTGTGCAATAACACAGTGATAAAGTTGAATCTCTGGGATGTGTGCGAAAAGACACCGATATAGGGGAAGGTATGGGAGTTGCGTGAATACACAGCGATATACGGGACGTTATGAGATGTGCGTGAAAACGCAGCGATATTAGGGAAGGTATGAGAGGTTCACAAAAACACAGCGACATAGGAGAATGAATGGGAAGTGTGCGAAAACAAAGCGATATAGGAGAAGGTATGAGAAATGCGCGAAGGCACAGCAATATGTGGGAGGCTATGGGAGGTGCGCGACTACACAGTGATATAGGGGACGTTATGAGATGTGCATAAAAACACAGCGATATGGGGGAAGTTATGAGAGGTGCACAAAAATGCAGCAATATTGGAGAAGTTATGAGAGGTGCGTGAAAACACAGCGATATAGGGGAAGGTATGAGAGGTGTGCGAAAACAGGGCGATATAGGGGAAGGTATGAGAGGTGCGCGAAAACACAGCGATATAGGGGACGCTATGGGAGGTGCGCGAAAACACAGCGATATAGGGGACGTTATGAGATGTGCATGAAAACACATCAATATAGGGGAAGGTATGAGATGTGCACAAAAATACAGCGATACAGCAGAAGTTATGAGAGGTGCGTGAAAACACAGCGATACAGGGGAAGGTATGAGAGGTGCGCGAAAACACAGCGATATAGGGGACGCTATGGGAGGTGCGCGAAAACACAGCGATATAGGGGAAGGTATGAGAGGTGCGAGAAAGCACAGCGATATAGGGGACGTTATGAGATGTGCATGAAACCACAGCGATATAGGGGAAGATATGAGAGGTACACGAAAACACGGCGATATGGGAGAATGTATCAGAGGTGTGAGAAAACACAGCGATATAGGGGAAGTAATGAGAGGAGCGAAAACATAGCGATCTAGGTGAAGACATGAGAGGTGCGCGAAAGCACAGCGATATAGAGGAAGCTATGAGAGGTGAGCAAAAACACGGCGATATAGGGGAAGCTGTGAGAGGTGTGCAATAACACAGCGATAAATTTGAATCTATGGGACGTGCGCGAAAAGACAGCGATATAGGGGAAGGTATGAGAAGTGCGCAAGGCACAGCAATATAGGGGATGCTATGGGAGGTGCGTGAATACACAGCGATGTAGGGGACGTTATGAGATGTGCATTAAAATGCAGCGATATTAAGGAAGAAATAAGAGGTGCAGAAAACAAGGGCGATATAGGAGAAGTTATGAGAGGTGTGTGAAAACACAAAGATATAGGGGAATGTATGAGAGATGCACGAAAACACAGCGATATAGGGTCAGGTCTGGGAGGTGCGCGAAAACACAGCGATATAGGGGATGCTATGGGATGTGCGTAAAAAGACAGTGATATAGGAGACGGTATGAGATGTGCATGAAAGCACAACGATATAGGGGAAGAAATGAGAGGTACAGAAATGCACAGCGATATAACGGATGGTATGGGATGTGCGCGAAAACACAGCGATATAGGGGACGCTATGGGAGGTGCGCGAAAACACGGCGATACAGGGGAATGTATCAGAGGTGCGAGAAAACACAGTGATATAGGGGAAGTAATGAGAGGAGCGAAAACATAGCGATCTAGGTGAAGACATGAGTGTGCGCGAAAACACAGCGATATAGGGGAAGCTATGAAAGGTGAGCAAAAACACGGCGATATAAGGGAAGCTCTGAGAGGTGTGCAATAACACAGTGATAAAGTTGAATCTATGGGATGTGTGCGAAAAGACACCGATATAGGGGAAGGTATGGGAGGTGCGCAAGGCACAGCGATATAGGGGATGCTATGGGAGGTGCGTGAATACACAGCGATATAGGGGATGTTATGAGATGTGCAGGAAGAAGCAGCAATATTAGGGAAGATATAAGAGGTGCACAAAAACACAGCGATATAGGAGAAGTTATGAGAGGTGTGTGAAAACACAGCGATATAGAGGGAGGTATGAGAGGTGCACGAAAACACAGCGAAACAGGGGAAGGTACGGGAGGTGCTCGAAAACAGGGCGATATAGGGGACTGTATGAGATTTGTATGAAAACATGGCGATATAGGGGAAGCTATGAGAGGTGCGCGAAAACACGACAATATAGGGGACGGTATGAGAGGTGCGCAAGGCACAGCGATATAGGGGATGCTGGGCAGGTGCGTGAATACACAGCGATATACGGGACGTTATGAGATGTGCATGAAAACGCAGCGATATTAGGGAAGGTATGAGAGGTTCACAAAAGCAAGGCGACATAGGAGAATGAATGGGAAGTGTGCGAAAACAGGGCGATATAGGTGAAGGTATGAGAAATGCGTGAAGGCACAGCAATATGTGGGAGGCTATGGGAGGTGCGCGACTACACAGTGATATAGGGGACGTTATGAGATGTGCATAAAAACACAGCGATATAGGGGAAGTTATGAGAATTGCGCAAAAATGCAGCAATATAGGAGAAGTTATGAGAGGTGCGTGAAAACACAGCGATATAGGGGAAGGTATGAGAGGTGTGCGAAAACAGGGCGATATAGGGGAAGGTATGAGAGGTGTGCGAGAACACAGCAATATAGGGGAAATTCTAAGAGTGCGCGAAAACTTGGCAATACAGGAGAATGTATCAGAGGTGCGAGAAAACACAGCGATATAGGGGAAGGCATGAGAGGTACGCGAAGGCACAGTTATATAGGGGTGCTACGGGAGGTGCACGAATACACAGCGATATAGGGGACGTTATGAGATGTGCATGAAAACACGGCAATATAGGGGAAGGTATGAGAGGTACCCGAAAACACAGCGTTATAGGGGACGCTATGGGACGTGCGCGAAAACACGGCGATATAGGGGAAATTATGAGAGGTGCGCGAAAACACGGCGATACAGGGGAATGTATCAGAGGTGCGAGAAAACACAGCGAGATAGGGGAAGGTATGGGAGGTGCTCGAAAACAGGGCGATATAGGGGACGGTATGAGATTTGTATGAAAACTTGGCGATATAGGGGAAGCTATGAGATGTGCGCGAAAACACGACAATATAGGGGACGGTATGAGACGTGCGCAAGGCACAGCGATATAGGGGATGCTATGGGAGGTGCGTGAATACACAGTGATATAGGGGACGTTATGAGATGTGCATAAAAACACAGCGATATGGGGAAGTTATGAGAGGTGCGCAAAAATGCAGCAATATTGGAGAAGTTATGAGAGGTGCGTGAAAACACAGCGATATATGGGGAAGGTATGAGAGGTGTGCGAAAACAGGGCGATATAGGGGAAGGTATGAGAGGTGTGCGAGAACACAGCAATATAGAGGAAATTCTAAGAGTGCGCGAAAACATGGCAATACAGGAGAATGTATCAGAGGTGCGAGAAAACACAGCGATATAGTGGAAGTAATGATAGGAGCAAAAACATAGCGATATTGGTGAAGACATGCGAGGTGCGCAAAAACACGGCGATATAGGGGAAGCTATGAGAGGTGAGCAATAACACAGCGATCAAGGTGAAACTATGGGTTGTGCGCGAAAACAGCGATGTAGTCGAAGCTATGGGAGGTGCACGAAAACATAGTGATATCGGGGAAGGTATGTGAGGTGCACGAAAACAGGGCGATTTAGGGGAAGGTATGAGAGGTGCGCGAAGGCACAGTGATATAGGGGATGCTACGGGAGGTGCGCGAATGAACAGCGATATAGGGGACGTTATGATATGTGCATGAAAACACGGCAATATAGGGGAAGGTATGAGATGTACGCAAAAGTACAGCGATATAAGAGAAGTTATGAGAGGTGCGTGAAAACACAACGATATAGGGGAAGGTATGAGAGGTGCACAATAATACAGCGATATAGGGGAAGGTATGGGAGGTGCGCGAAAACAGGGCGATATAGGGGACGTTATGAGATGTGCATGAAAACACGGCAATATAGGGGAAGGTAAGAGAGGTGCCCAAAAACACAGCGTTATAGGGCACGCTATGGGACGTGCGCAAAAACACGGCGATACAGGGGAATGTATCAGAGGTGCGAGAAAACACAGCGAGATAGGGGAAGTAATGAGAGGAGCGAAAACATAGCGATCTAGGTGAAGACATGAGAGGTGCGCGAAAACACAGCGATATAGGGGTAGCTATGAAAGGTGAGCAAAAACACGGCGATATAGGGGAAGATCTGCGAGGTGTGCAATAACACAGTGATAAAGTTGAATCTCTGGGATGTGTGCGAAAAGACACCGATATAGGGGAAGGTTAGGGAGATGGGCAAGGCACAGCGATATAGGGGATGTTATGTTAGGTGCGTGAATACACAGCGATATAGGGGACGTTATGAGATGTGCAGGAATAAGCAGCGATATTAGGGAAGATATAAGAGGTGCACAAAAACACAGCGATATAGGAGAAGTTATGAGAGGTGCGTGAATACACAGCGATATAGGGGACGTTATGAGATGTGCATTTAAATGCAGCGATATTAAGGAAGAAATAACAGGTGCAGAAAACAAGGGCGATATAGGAGAAGTTATGAGAGGTGTGTGAAAACATAACGATATAGGGGAATGTATGAGAGATGCACGAAAACACAGCGATATAGGGGAAGGTCTGGGAGGTGCGCGAAAACACAGCGATATAGGGGATGCTATGGGATGTGCGTGACGGTATGGGATGTGCATAAAAACACAACGATATCGGGGAAGATATGAGAGGTACAGGAAGGCACAGCGATGCAACGGATGGTATGGGATGTGCGCGAAAACACAGTGATATAGGGGACGCTATGGGAGGTGCGCGAAAACACAGCGATAAAGGGGACGGTACGAGATGTGCATGAATACATGGCAATATTGGGGAAGCCATGAGAGGTGCTTGAAAACACAGCGACATAGGGGAAGGTATGAGAGGTGTGCAAGAACACAGCGATATCGGGGAAGTTATGGGAAGTGAGCAAAAACAGGGCGATATAGGGGAAGGTATGAGAGCTGCGTGAAAACACAGTGATATAGGGGAAGGTATGAGAGGAGTGCAAAAACAGGGCGATATAGGGGAAGTTATGAGAGGTGCGTGAAAACCCAGCGACATTGGGGACATTATGAGATGTGCATGAAAACACGGTGATATTGGGGGAGGTATGAGAGGTGTGCAAAAACACAGCGATATACGGGAATGCATGAGAGGAGTGCGAAAACAGGGCGATAGAGGGGAAGCTATGAGAGGTGAGCAATAACACAGCGATAAAGGGGATATTATGAGATCTGCGCAAAAATACATCGATATGGGGAAGGTATGAGAGGTGCACGAAAACAGCGATGTAGGCGAAGCTATGGGAGGTGCGCGAAAACACAGCGATATAGGGGAAGCTATGAGATGTGCATGAATACACGGCGATAGTCGGGAAGCCATGAGAGGTGTGCGAAAACACAGCGATATAGGTGAAGGTATGAGAGCTGCGTGTAAACACAGTGATATAGGAGAAGGTATGAGAGGAGCGCGAAAACTGGGCGATATAGGGGAAATTATGAGAAGTGCATAAAAACCTAGCGATATAGGGGATGTTATGAGATATGCATGAATACACGGTGATATAGGGGAAGGTATGAGAGGTGCGCGAAGGCACAGCGATTTAGCGGAAGGTATGAGAGGTGCACGAAAACAGCGATATAGGTGAAGGAATGGGAGGTGCGCGAAAACAGGGCGATATTTGGGAAGATATGAGAGGTATGCGAAGGCACAGCAATATAGGGGATGCTATGGGAGCTGCGCGAAAACACAGTGATATAGGGGAAGAGATGAGAGGTGCGTGAATACAGGGCAATATAGTGGAAGCTATGAGAGGTGAGCAAAAACCCGGCGATTTAGGGGAAACTATTAGAGGTCAGGAATAACAAAGCGATAAAGGTGAATCTATGGGATGTGCGTGAAAAGACAGCGATATAGGGGACAGTATGAGAGGTGCATGAATACACGGCGATATAGGGGAAGCTATGAGAGATGCTTGAAAACACAGCGACATAGGGGAAGGTATGAGAGTTGCGCAAATATGCAGCAATATAGGAGAAGTTATGAGAAGTGCGTGAAAACACAGCGATATAGAGGGAGGTGTGAGAGGTGCGCGAAAACACAGCGATACAGGGGAAGGTATGGGAGGTGCTCGAAAACAGGGCGATATAGGGGACGGTATGAGATTTGTATGAAAACATGTCGATATATGGGAAGCTATGAGAGGTGCGCGAAAACACGACAATATAGGGGACGGTATGAGAGGTGCGCAAGGCACAGCGATATAGGGGATGCTATGGGAGGTGCGTGAATACACATCGATACACGGGACATTATAAGATGTGCATGAAAACGCAGCGATATTAGGGAAGTTATGAGAGGTTCACAAAAACACAGCGACATAGGAGAATGAATGGGAACTGTGCGAAAACAGGGCGATATACGCGAAGGTATGAGAAATGCGCGAAGGCACAGCAATATGTGGGAGGCTATGGGAGGTGCGCGACTACACAGTGATATAGGGGACGTTATGAGATGTGCATAAAAAAACAGCGATATGGGGGAAGTTATGAGAGGTGCGCAAAAATGCAGAAATATTGGAGAAGTTATGAGAGGTGCGTGAAAACACAGCGATATAGGGGAAGGTATGAGAGGTGTGCGAAAACAGGGCGATATAGGGGAAGGTATGAGAGGTGTGCGAGAACACAGCAATATAGAGGAAATTCTAAGAGTGCGCGAAAACATGGCAATACAGGAGAATGTATCAGAGGTGCGAGAAAACACAGCGATATAGGGGATGTAATGATAGGAGCAAAAACATAGCGATATAGGTGAAGACATGCGAGGTGCGCAAAAACACGGCGATTTAGGGGAAACTATTAGAGGTCAGGAATAACAAAGCGATAGGGGAAGGTATGAGATGTACGCAAAAGTACAGCGATATAGGAGAAGTTATGAGAGGTGCGTGAAAACACAACGATATAGGGGAAGGTATGAGAGGTGCACAATAATACAGCGATATAGGGGAAGGTATGGGAGGTGCGCGAAAATAGGGCGATATAGTGGACATTATGAGATGTGCATGAAAACACGGCAATATAGGGGAAGGTAAGAGAGGTGCCCGAAAACACAGCGTTATAGGGCACGCTACGGGACGTGCGCGAAAACACGGCGATGTAGGGGAATGTATCAGAGGTGCGAGAAAGCACAGCGATATAGGGGACGTTATGAGAGGTACACGAAAACACGGCGATATGGGAGAATGTATCAGAGGTGTGAGAAAACACAGCAATATAGGGGAAGTAATGAGAGGAGCGAAAACATAGCGATCTAGGTGAAGACATGAGAGGTGCGCGAAAACACGGCGATATAGGGGAAGCTATGAGAGGTGAGCAAAAACACGGCGATATAGGGCAAGCTGTGAGAGGTGTGCAATAACACAGCGAGAAAGTTGAATCTATGGGATGTGTGCGAAAAGACAGCGATATCGGGGAAGGTATGAGAGGTGCGCAAGGCACAGCAATATAGGGGATGCTCTGGGAGGTGCGTGAATACACAGCAATATAGGGGACGTTATGAGATGTGCATTAAAATGCAGCGATATTAAGGAAGAAATAAGAGGTGCAGAAAACAAGGGCGATATAGGAGAAGTTATGAGAGGTGTGTGAAAACACAGAGATATAGGGGAAGGTACGAGAGGTGCTCGAAAACACAGCGATATAGGGGAAGGAATGAGAGGTGCGTGAAAACAGGGCGATATAGGGGAAGCATGAGAGGTGCGCGAAGGCACAGCGATATAGGGGATTCTATGGGAGGTGCGCGAATACACAGCGATATAGGGGACGTTATGAGATGTGCATAAAAACAAGGCGATATAGGGGAAGTTATGAGAGGTGTGCAAAAATACAGCAATATAGGAGAAGATATGAGAGGTGACTGAAAACACAGCGATATAGGAGGAGGAATGAAAGGTGCACGAAAACACAGCGATATAGGGGAAGGTATGGGAGATGCTCGAAAACAAGGCGATATAGGGGAAGGTATGAGAGGAGTGCGAAGACACAGCAATATAGGGGATGCTATGGGAGGTGCGCAAAAACACAGTGATATAGGGGAAGATATGAGAGGTGCGTGAAAGCGGACAATATAGTGGAAGTTATGAGAGGTGAGCAAAAACACGGCGATATAGTGGATGCAATGAGAGGTGAGCAATAATACAGTGATAAAGATGAATCTATGCGATGTGCGCAAAAACACAGCTATATAGGGGAAGGTATGAGAGGTGTGCAAGGCACAGCGATATAGGGGATACTATGGGAGGTGCGTGAATACACAGCGATATGAGATGTGCATGAAAACGCAGCGATATTAGGGAAGGTATGAGAGGTTCACAAAAACACAGCGACATAGGCAATGAATGGGAAGTGTGCGAAAACAGGGCGGTATAGGCGAAGGTATGAGAAGTGCGCGAAGGCACAGCAATATGTGGGAGGCTATGGGAGGTGTGCGACTACACAGTGATATGAGGAAGTTATGAGATGTGCATAAAAACACAGCGATATGGGGAAAGTTATGAGAGGTGCGCAAAAATGCAGGAATATAGGAGAAGTTATGAGAGGTGCGTGAAAAGACAGCGATATAGGGGAAGGTATGAGAGGTATGCAAAAACAGAGCGAAATAGTGGAAGGTATGAGAGGTGCGCGAAAACACCGTGATATAGGGGAAGACATGAGAGGTGCGCAAAAACAGGGCAATATAGTGGAAGCTATGGGACATGCGCGAAAGCACGGCGATACAGGGGAATGTATCAGAGGTGCGAGAAAACACAGCGATATAGGGGACGCTATGGGACGTTCACAAAAAAACAGTGATATAGGGGAAGGTATGAGAGTTGTGCGAGAACACGGCAATATAGGGGAAATTGTAAGAGGTGCGCAAAAACATGTCAATACAGGGGAATGTATCAGAGGTGCGAGAAAACACAGCGATATAGGGGAAGTAATGATAGGAGCAAAAACATAGCGATATAGGTGAAGACATGCGAGGTGCGTGAAAACACGGCGAGAGAGGGGAAGCAATGAGAGGTGAGCAATAACACAGCAATCAAGGTGAAGCTATGGGCTGTGCGCGAAAACAGCGATGTAGGCAAAGCTATGGGAGGTGCGCGAAAACAGGGCGATATAGGGGAAGGTATGAGAGGTGCGGGAAGGCACAGTGATATAGGGTATGCTACGGGAGGTGCGCGAATGCACAGTGATATAGTGGAGGTTATGAGATGTGCATGAAGACACGGCAATATAGGGGAAGGTATGAGATGTGCGCAAAAGTACAGCGATATAGGAGAAGTTATGAGAGGTGCGTGAAAACACAGCGATATAGGGGAAGGTATGAGAGGTGCACGAAAACACAGCAATATAGGGGAAAGGTATGGGAGTTGCGCGAAAACAGGGCGATATAGGGGACTTTATGAGATGTGCATGAAAGCACATCAATATAGGGGAAGGTATGAAATGTGCGCAAAAATACAGCCGTATAAGGGAAGGTATGAGAGGTGCACGAAAACACAGTGATATAGCGGAAGGTATAAGAGGTGCTCGAAAACAGGGCGATATAGTGGAAGGTATGAGAGGTGCCCGAAAACACAGCAATATAGGGGACGCTATGGGACGTACACGAAAGCACAGTGATATAGGGGAAGTAATGAGAGGAGCGAAAACATAGCGATCTAGGTGAGCACATGAGAGATGCGCGAAAACACGGCGATATCGGGGAAGCTATGAGAGGTGAGCAAAAACACGGCAATATAGGGGAAGCTGTGAGAGGTGTGCAATAACAGAGCGATAAAGTTGAATCTATGGGATTTGCGCGAAAAGACAGCAATATAGGGGAAGGTATGAGAGGTGCGCAAGGCACAGCGATATAGGGGATGCTATGGGAGGTGCGTGAATACACAGCGATATGGGGACTTTATGAGATGTGCATTAAAACGCAGCGATATTCGGGAAGATATAAGAGGTGCACAAAAACACAGCGATATAGGAGAAGTTATGAGAGGTGTGTGAAAACACAGCGATATAGGGGAAGGTACGAGAGGTGCTCGAAAACACAGCGATATAGGGGAAGGAATGAGAGGTGCGCGAAAACAGGGCGATATAGGGAAGCATGAGAGGTGCGCGAAGGCACAGTGATATAGGGGATTCTATGGGAGGTGCGCGAATACACAGCGATATAGGGGACGTTATGAGATGTGCATAAAAACAAGGCGATATAGGGGAAGTTATGAGAGGTGTGCAAAAATACAGCAATATAGGAGAAGTTATGAGAGGTGAGTGAAAACACAGCGATATAGGAGGAGGAATGAGCGGTGCGCGAAAACACCGTGATATAGCGGAAGACATGAGAGGTGCACAAAAACAGGGCAATATAGTGGAAGCTATGGGATGTGTGCGAAAACACGGCGATACAGGGGAATGTATCAGAGGTGCGAGAAAACACAACGATATAGGGGATGCTATGGGACGTGAGCAAAAAAAACAGTGATGTAGGGGAAGGTATGAGAGGTGTGCGAGAACACGGCAATATAGGGGTAATTGTAAGAGGTGCGCGAAAACATGGCAATACAGGGGAATGTATCAGAGGTGCGAAAAAACACAGCGATATAGGGGAAGTAATGATAGGAGCAAAAACATAGCGATATAGGTGAAGACATGCGAGGTGCGTGAAAACACGGCGATATAGGGGAAGCTATGAGAGGTGAGCAATAACACAGCAATCAAGGTGAAGCTATGGGATGTGCGCGAAAACAGCGATGTATGCAAAGCTATGGGAGGTGCACGAAAACACAACGAAATCAGGGAAGGTATGGGAGGTGAGCGAAAACAGGGCGATATAGGGGAATGTATGAGAGGTGCGGGAAGGCACAGTGATATAGGGTATGCTACGGGAGGTGCGCGAATGCACAGTGATATAGTGGAGGTTATGAGATGTGCATGCAGACACGGCAATATAGGGGAAGGTATGAGACGTGCGCAAAAGTACAGCGATAAAGGAAAAGTTATGAGAGGTGCGTGAAAACACAGAGATATAGGGGAAGGTATGAGAGGTGCACGAAAACACAGCAATATAGGGGAAGGTATGGGAGGTGCGCGAAAACAGGGCGATATAGGGGGCGTTATGAGATGTGCATGAAAGCACATCAATATAGGGGAAGGTATGAAATGTGCGCAAAAATACAGCCATATAAGGGAAGGTATGAGAGGTGCACGAAAACACAGTGATATAGGGGAAGGTATAAGAGGTGCTCGAAAACAGGGCGATATAGTGGAAGGTATGAGAGGTGCCCGAAAACACAGCAATATAGGGGACGCTATGGGACGTGCACGAAAGCACAGTGATATAGGGGAAGTAATGAGAGGAGCGAAAACATAGCGATGTCAGCGAAGCTATGGGAGGTGCGCGAAAACACAGCGATAAAGGGGACGGTACGAGATGTGCATGTATACACGGCGATGTTGGGGAAGCCATGAGAGGTGCTTGAAAACACAGCGACATAGGGGAAGGTATGAGAGGTGTGCAAGAACACAGCGATATCGGGGAAGATATGGGAAGTGAGCAAAAACAGGGCGATATAGGGGAAGGTATGAGAGCTGCGTGAAAACACAGTGATATAGGGGAAGGTATGAGAGGAGTGCAAAAACAGGGCGATATAGGGGAAGTTATGAGAGGTGCGTGAAAACCCAGTGACATTGGGGACATTATGAGATGTGCATGAAAACACGGTGATATTGGGGAAGGTATGAGAGGTACGCGAAGGCACAGTGATATAGGGGGCTATGGGAGGTGCACGAATACACAGTTATATAGGGGACGTTATGAGATGTGCATGAAAACACGGCA
The DNA here is from genome assembly GCF_030028105.1 of Mobula birostris. NCBI lineage: Eukaryota > Metazoa > Chordata > Chondrichthyes > Myliobatiformes > Myliobatidae > Mobula > Mobula birostris. Next base: position 87,979 of record NW_027278348.1, read on the forward strand.
ATATGGGGGAAGGTATGAGAGGTGCGCAAAAATACAGCATTATAGCAGAATTTATGAGAGGTGCGTGAAAACACAGTAATATAGGGGAAGGTATGAGAAATGCACGAAAACACAGCAATATAGGGGAAGGAATGGGAGGTGGGCCAAAACAGTGCGATATAGGGGAACTTATGAGAAGTGCACGAAAACACGGAGATACAGGGGAATGTATCAGAGGTGCGAGAAAGCACAGCGATATAGGGGACGTTATGAGATGTGCACGAAAAACAGCGATATAGGGGAATGTATAGGAGGTGCGCAAAAACAGGACGATATAGGGGATGATATGAGAGGTACACGATGGCACAGCGATATAAGGGATGTTATGGGATGTGCGCGAAAACACAGTGATATAGGGGACGGAATGAGATGTGTATGAAAACACGGCGATATAGAGGAAGCTATGAGAGGTGCGCGAAAACACGGCGATATGGGAGAATATATCAGAGGTGCATGAAAACACGACGATATAGGGGAAGCTATGAGGGGTGAGCAAAAACACGGCGATATTGGGAAAGGTATGAGAGGTGTGCGAAGGCGCAGCGATATAGGGGATGTTATGGGAGGTGCGCGAATACACAGTGATATAGTGGAAGACATGAGGGGTGCGCGAAAGCAGGGCAATATAGTGGAAGCTATGAGAGGTGATCAAAAACACGGCGATATAGGGGAAGTTATGAGAGGTGAGCAATAACACAGCGATGAAGGTGAATCTATGGGATGTGCGCAAAAAGACAGCGATATAGGGGAAGGTATGCGAGGTGCGCAAGGCACAGCAATATAGGGGATGCTATGGGAGATGCGTGAATACACAGCGATATACGGGACGTTATGAGATGTGCATGAAAACGCAGCGATATTAGGGAATGTATGAGAGGTTCACAAAAGCACAGCGATATAGGAGAATGAATGGGAGGTGCGCGAAAACAGGGCGATATAGTGGAAGCTATGGGATGAGCGTGAAAACAGTGCGATATAGGGGAAGGTATGAGAGGTGCACAATAATACAGCGATATAGGGGAAGGTATGGGAGGTGCGCGAAAACAGGGCGATATAGCGGACGTTATGAGATGTGCATGAAAACACGGCAATATAGGGGAAGGTAAGAGAGGTGCCCGAAAACACAGCGTTATATGGCACGCTATGGGACGTGCGTGAAAACACGGTGATATAGGGGAAATTATGAGAAGTGCACGAAAACACGGCGATACAGGGGAATGTATCAGAGGTGCGAGAAAGCACAGCGATATAGGGGACGTTATGAGAGGTACACGAAAACACGGCGATATGGGAGAATGTATCAGACGTATGAGAAAACACAGCGCTATAGGGGAAGTAATGAGAGGAGCGAAAACATAGCGATCTAGGTGAAGACATGAGAGGTGCGCGAAAACACGGCGATATAGGGGAAGCTATCAGAGGTGAGCAAAAACACGGCGATATAGGGCAAGCTGTGAGAGGTGTGCAATAACACAGCGATAAAGTTGAATCTATGGGATGTGCGCGAAAAGAAAGCGATATAGGGGAAGGTATGAGAAGTGCGCAAGGCACAGCAATATAGGGGATGCTATGGGAGGTGCGTGAATACACAGCGATATAGGGGACGTGATGAGATGTGCATGAAAACGCAGCGATATTAGGGAAGGTATGAGAGGTGCACAAAAACACAGGATATAGGAGAAATTATGAGAGGTGCGAGAAAACACGGCGATACAGGGGAATGTATCAGAGGTGTGAGAAAGCACAGCGATATAGGGGACGTTATGAGATGTGCATGAAAACACAGCGATATAGGGGAAGATATGAGAGGTACACGAGGGCACAGCGATATAGGGGATGCTATGGGATGTGCGTGAAAACACAGTGATACAGGAGACGGTATGAGATGTGCATGAAAACACAACGATATAGGGGAAGATATGAGAGGTACAGGAAGGCACAGCGATATAACGGATAGTATGGGATGTGCGTGAAAACACAGTGATATAGGAGACGGTATGAGATATGCATGAAAACACGGCGATATGGGAGAATGTATCAGAGGTGCGAGAAAACACAGCGATATAGGGGAAGTAATGAGAGGAGCGAAAACATAGCGATCTAGGTGAAGACATGAGAGGTGCGCGAAAACACGGCGATATCGGGGAAGATATGAGAGGTGAGCAAAAACACGGCGATATAGGGGAAGCTGTGAGAGGTGTGCAATAACACAGCGATAAAGTTGAATCTATGGGATGTGCGCGAAAAGACAGCAATATAGGGGAAGGTATGAGAGGTGCGCAAGGCACAGCGATATAGGGGATGCTATGGGAGGTGCGTGAATACACAGCGATATGGGGACTTTATGAGATGTGCATTAAAACGCAGCGCTATTAGGGAAGATATAAGAGGTGCACAAAAACACAGCGATATAGGGGAAGGAATGAGAGGTGCGCGAAAACAGGGCGATATAGGGGAAGATATGAGAGGTACACGAAGGCACAGCGATATAAGGGATGTTATGGGATGTGCGCGAAAACACAGTGATATAGGGGACGGAATGAGATGTGTATGAAAACACGGCGATATAGAGGAAGATATGAGAGGTGCAAGAAAACACAGCGACATAGGGGAAGGAATGAGAGGTGCGCGAAAACAGGGCGATATAGGGGAAGATATGAGAGGTACACGAAGGCACAGCGATATAAGGGATGTTATGGGATGTGCGCGAAAACACAGTGATATAGGGGACGGAATGAGATGTGTATGAAAACACGGCGATAGAGAGGAAGCTATGAGAGGTGCGCGAAAACACGGCGATATGGGAGAATATATCAGAGGTGCGTGAAAACACGACGATATAGGGGAAGCTATGAGGGGTGAGCAAAAACACGGCGATATTGGGGAAGCTATGAGATGTGTGCAATAACACAGCGATAAAGTTGAATCTATGGGATGTGCGTGAAAAGACAGCGATATAGGGGAAGATATAAGAGGTGCGCAAGGCACAGCGATATAGGGGATGCTATGGGAAGTGCGTGAATACACAGCGATATAGGGGACGTTATGAGATGTGCATGAAAACGTAGCGATATTAGGGAAGATATAAGAGGTGCACAAAAACACAGCGATATAGGAGAAGTTATGAGAGGTGTGTGAAAACACAGCGATATAGGGTAAGATATGAGAGGTGCAAGAAAACACAGCGATATAGGGGAAGGAATGAGAGGTGCGCGAAAACAGGGCGATATACGGGAAGGTATGAGAGGTACACGAAGGCACAGCAATATAGGGGATGCTATGGGAGGTGCGCGAAAACACAGTGATATAGGGGAAGACAAGAGAGGGGCGTGAAAGTAGGGCAATATAGTGGAAGCCATGAGAGGTGAGCAAAAAAATGGCGAATTAGGGGAAGCTATAGGAAGTGAGCAATAACACAGTGATAAAGGTGATTCTATGGGATGTGCATGAAAACACGGTAATATAGGGGAAGTTATGAGAGGTGCGCAAAATTGCAGCGATATAGGAGAAGTTATGAGAGGTGCGTGAAAACACAGCAATATAGGGAAAGGTATGAGAGGTGTGCGAAGGCGCAGCGATATAGGGGATGTTATGGGAGGTGCGCGAATACACAGTGATATAGTGGAAGACATGAGGGGTGCACGAAAGCAGGGCAATATAGTGGAAGCTATGAGAGGTGAGCAAAAACACGGCGATATAGGGGAAGTTATGAGAGGTGAACAATAACACAGCGATGAAGGTGAATCTATGGGATGTGCGCAAAAAGACAGCGATATAGGGGAAGGTATGTGAGGTGCGCAAGGCACAGCAATATAGGGGATGCTATGGGAGATGCGTGAATACACAACGATATACGGGACGTTATGAGATGTGCATGCAAACGCAGCGATATTAGGGAAGGTATGAGAGGTTCACAAAAGCACAGCAATATAGGAGAATGCATGGGAGGTGCGCGAAAACAGGGCGATATAGTGGAAGCTATGGGATGAGCGTGAAAACAGTGCGATATAGGGGAAGGTATGAGAGGTGCCCGAAAACACAGCGATATAGGGGAAGGAATGAGAGGCATGCGAAAACACGGCGATACAGGGGAATGTATCAGAGGTGCGAGAAAGCCCAGCAAAATAGGGGACGTTATGAGATGTGCATGAAAACACAGTGATATAGGGGAAGATATGAGAGGTACACGAAGGCACAGCGATATAGGGGATGCTATGGGATGTGCGTGAAAACACAGTGATATAGGAGACGGTATGAGATGTGCATGAAAACACGGCGATATAGGGGATGCTATGAGAGGTGCGCGAAAACACGGCGATATGGGAGAATGTATCAGAGGTGCGAGAAAACACAGCGATATAGGGGAAGTAATGAGAGGAGTGAAAACATAGCGATCTAGGTGAAGACATGAGAGGTGCGCAAAAACATGGCGATATAGGGGAAGCTATGAGAGGTGAGCAAAAACACGGCGATATAGGGGAAGCTGTGAGAGGTGTGCAATAACACAGCGATAAAGTTGAATCTATGGGATGTGCGCGTAAAGACTGCGATATAGGGGAAGGTATGAGAGGTGCGCAAGGCACAGCGATATAGGGGATGCTATAGGAGGTGCGTGAATACACAGCGATATAGGGGACGTTATGAGATGTGCATTAAAACGCAGCGATATTAGGGAAGATATAAGAGGTGCACAAAAACACAGCAATATAGGAGAAGTTATGGGAGGTGTGTGAAAACACAGCGATCTAGGGGAATGTATGAGTGGTGCACAAAAACACAGCGATATAGGGGAAGGAATGAGAGGCATGCGAAAACACGGCGATACAGGGGAATGTATCAGAGGTGCGAGAAAGCCCAGCAAAATAGGGGACGTTATGAGATGTGCATGAAAACACAGTGATATAGGGGAAGATATGAGAGGTACACGAAGGCACAGCGATATAGGGGATGCTATGGGATGTGCGTGAAAACACAGTGATATAGGAGACGGTATGAGATGTGCATGAAAACACGGCGATATAGGGGATGCTATGAGAGGTGCGCGAAAACACGGCGATATGGGAGAATGTATCAGAGGTGCGAGAAAACACAGCGATATAGGGGAAGTAATGAGAGGAGTGAAAACATAGCGATCTAGGTGAAGACATGAGAGGTGCGCAAAAACATGGCGATATAGGGGAAGCTATGAGAGGTGAGCAAAAACACGGCGATATAGGGGAAGCTGTGAGAGTTGTGCAATAACACAGCGATAAAGTTGAATCTATGGGATGTGCGCGTAAAGACTGCGATATAGGGGAAGGTATGAGAAGTGCGCAAGGCACAGCGATATAGGGGATGCTATAGGAGGTGCGTGAATACACAGCGATATAGGGGACGTTATGAGATGTGCATTAAAACGCAGCGATATTATGGAAGATATAAGAGGTGCACAAAAACACAGCAATATAGGAGAAGTTATGGGAGGTGTGTGAAAACACAGCGATCTAGGGGAATGTATGAGTGGTGCACAAAAACACAGCGATATAGGGGAAGGAATGAGAGGTGCGCGAAAACAGGGCGATATAGGGGAACGTATGAGAGTAGTGCGAAGACAAAGCAATATAGGGGATGCTATGGGAGGTGCGCGAAAACACAGTGATATGGGGAAGACATGAGAGGTGCGTGAAAGCAGGACAATATAGTGGAAGCTATGAGAGGTGAGCAAAAACACGGCGATATAGGGGAAGCTATGAGAGGTGAGCAATAACACAGCGATAAAGGAGAATCTATGGGATGTGCGCGAAAAGACAGCGATATAGGGGAAGGTATGAGAGGTGCACAAGGCACAGCGATATGGGGGATTCTATGGGAGGTGCGCGAATACACAGCGATATAGGGGACGTTATGAGATGTGCATAAAAACACGGCGATAGAGGGGAAATTATGAGAGGTGCGCAAAAATACAGCAATACAAGAGAAGTTATGAGATGTGCGTGAAAACACAGCGATATAGGGGGAGGTATGGGAGGTGCTCGAAAACAGGGCGATATAGGGGACGGTATGAGAGAAGTGCGAAGACACAGCAATTTCGGGGATGCTATGGGAGGTGCGCGAAAACACAGTGATATAGTGGAAGACATGAGAGGTGCGTGAAAGCAAGACAATATAGTGGAAGCTATGAGAGGTGAGCAATAACACAGTGATAAAAGTGAATCTATGGGATGTGCGCAAAAACACAGCTATATAGGGGAAGGTATGAGAGGTTCACAAAAACACAGCGACAGGAGAATGAAAGGGAAGTGTGCGAAAACAGGGCGATATAGGCAAAGGTATGAGAAGTGCGCGAAGGCACAGCAATATGTGGGAGGCTATGGGAGGTGCGCGACTACACAGTGATATGAGGACGTTATGAGATGTGCATAAAAACACAGCGATATGGGGAAAGTTATGAGAGGTGCACAAAAATGCAGGAATATAGGAGAAGTTATGAGAGGTGCGTGAAAAGACAGCGATATAGGGGAAGGTATGAGAGGTGTGCATAAACAGAGCGAAATAGTGGAAGGTATGAGAGGTGCGCGAAAACACCGTGATATAGGGGAAGACATGAGAGGTGCGCAAAAACAGGGCAATATAGTGGAAGCTATGGGACATGCGCGAAAGCACGGCGATACAGGGGAATGTATCAGAGGTGCGAGAAAACACAGCGATATGGGGGAAGTTACGAGAGGTGCGCAAAAATGCAGCAATATTGGAGAAGTTATGAGAGGTGCGTGAATACACAGCGATATAGGGGACGTTATGAGATGTGCATTAAAATGCAGCGATATTAAGGAAGAAATAACAGGTGCAGAAACAAGGGCGATATAGGAGAAGTTATGAGAGGTGTGTGAAAACATAACGATATAGGGGAATGTATGAGAGATGCACGAAAACACAGCGATATAGGGGAAGGTCTGGGAGGTGCGCGAAAACACAGCGATATAGGGGATGCTATGGGATGTGCGTGAAAACACAGTGATATAGGAGACGGTATGAGATGTGCATAAAAACACAACGATATCGGGGAAGATATGAGAGGTACAGGAAGGCACAGCGATACAACGGATGGTATGGGATGTGCGCGAAAACACAGCGATATAGGGGACGCTATGGGAGGTGCGCAAAAACACAGCGATAAAGGGGACGGTACGAGATGTGCATGAATACATGGCAATATTGGGGAAGCCATGAGAGGTGCTTGAAAACACAGCGACATAGGGGAAGGTATGAGAGGTGTGCAAGAACACAGCGATATCGGGGAAGATATGGGAAGTGAGCAAAAACAGGGCGATATAGGGGAAGGTATGAGAGCTGCGTGAAAACACAGTGATATAGGGGAAGGTATGAGAGGAGTGCAAAAACAGGGCGATATAGGGGAAGTTATGAGAGGTGCGTGAAAACCCAGCGACATTGGGGACATTATGAGATGTGCATGAAAACACGGTGATATTGGGGGAGGTATGACAGGTGTGCAAAAACACAGCGATATACGGGAATGCATGAGAGGAGTGCGAAAACAGGGCGATATAGGGGAAGGTATGAGAGGTACGCGAAGGCACAGTGATATAGGGGGCTATGGGAGGTGCACGAATACACAGTTATATAGGGGACGTTATGAGATGTGCATGAAAACACGGCAATATGGGGGAAGGTATGAGAGGTGCGCAAAAATACAGCATTATAGCAGAATTTATGAGAGGTGTGTGAAAACACAGTAATATAGGGGAAGGTATGAGAAATGCACGAAAACACAGCAATATAGGGGAAGGAATGGGAGGTGGGCCAAAACAGTGCGATATAGGGGAACTTATGAGAAGTGCACGAAAACACGGCGATACAGGGGAATGTATCAGAGGTGCGAGAAAGCACAGCGATATAGGGGACTTAATGAGATGTGCATGAAAGCTCAACGATATAGGGGAAGATATGAGAGGTACAGGAAGGCACAGCGATATAACAGATGGTATGGGATGAGCGCGAAAACACAGCGATATAGGGGACGCTATGGGAGGTGCTCGAGAACACGGCGATACAGGGGAATGTATCAGAGGTGCGAGAAAACACAGCGAGATAGGGGAAGTAATGAGAGGAGCGAAAACATAGCGATCTAGGTGAAGACATGAGAGGTGCGCGAAAACACAGCGATATGGGTGAAGCTATGAAAGGTGAGCAAAAACACGGCGATATAGGGGAAGCTCTGCGAGGTGTGCAATAACACAGTGATAAAGTTGAATCTATGGGATGTGTGCGAAAAGACACCGATATAGGGGAAGGTATGGGAGTTGCGTGAATACACAGCGATATACGGGACGTTATGAGATGTGCATGAAAACGCAGCGATATTAGGGAAGGTATGAGAGGTTCACAAAAACACAGCGACATAGGAGAATGAATGGGAAGTGTGCGAAAACAAAGCGATATAGGAGAAGGTATGAGAAATGCGCGAAGGCACAGCAATATGTGGGAGGCTATGGGAGGTGCGCGACTACACAGTGATATAGGGGACGTTATGAGATGTGCATAAAAACACAGCGATATGGGGGAAGTTATGAGAGGTGCACAAAAATGCAGCAATATTGGAGAAGTTATGAGAGGTGCGTGAAAACACAGCGATATAGGGGAAGGCATGAGAGGTGTGCGAAAACAGGGCGATATAGGGGAAGGTATGAGAGGTGCGCGAAGGCACAGTGATATAGGGGATGCTACGGGAGGTGCGCGAAAACAGGGCGATATAGGGGACGTTATGAGATTTGCATGAAAACACATCAATATAGGGGAAGGTATGAGATGTGCACAAAAATACAGCGATACAGCAGAAGTTATGAGAGGTGCGTGAAAACACAGCGATACAGGGGAAGGTATGAGAGGTGCGCGAAAACACAGCGATATAGGGGACGCTATGGGAGGTGCGCGAAAACACAGCGATATAGGGGAAGGTATGAGAGGTGCGAGAAAGCACAGCGATATAGGGGACGTTATGAGATGTGCATGAAAACACAGCGATATAGGGGAAGATATGAGAGGTACACGAAAACACGGCGATATGGGAGAATGTATCAGAGGTGTGAGAAAACACAGCGATATAGGGGAAGTAATGAGAGGAGCGAAAACATAGCGATCTAGGTGAAGACATGAGAGGTGCGCGAAAGCACAGCGATATAGGGGAAGCTATGAGAGGTGAGCAAAAACACGGCGATATAGGGGAAGCTGTGAGAGGTGTGCAATAACACAGCGATAAATTTGAATCTATGGGACGTGCGCGAAAAGACAGCGATATAGGGGAAGGTATGAGATGTGCATGAATACATGGCAATATTGGGGAAGCCATGAGAGGTGCTTGAAAACACAGCGACATAGGGGAAGGTATGAGAGGTGTGCAAGAACACAGCGATATCGGGGAAGATATGGGAAGTGAGCAAAAACAGGGCGATATAGGGGAAGGTATGAGAGCTGCGTGAAAACACAGTGATATAGGGGAAGGTATGAGAGGAGTGCAAAAACAGGGCGATATAGGGGAAGTTATGAGAGGTGCGTGAAAACCCAGCGACATTGGGGACATTATGAGATGTGCATGAAAACACGGTGATATTGGGGGAGGTATGACAGGTGTGCAAAAACACAGCGATATACGGGAATGCATGAGAGGAGTGCGAAAACAGGGCGATATAGGGGAAGGTATGAGAGGTACGCGAAGGCACAGTGATATAGGGGGCTATGGGAGGTGCACGAATACACAGTTATATAGGGGACGTTATGAGATGTGCATGAAAACACGGCAATATGGGGGAAGGTATGAGAGGTGCGCAAAAATACAGCATTATAGCAGAATTTATGAGAGGTGTGTGAAAACACAGTAATATAGGGGAAGGTATGAGAAATGCACGAAAACACAGCAATATAGGGGAAGGAATGGGAGGTGGGCCAAAACAGTGCGATATAGGGGAACTTATGAGAAGTGCACGAAAACACGGCGATACAGGGGAATGTATCAGAGGTGCGAGAAAGCACAGCGATATAGGGGACTTAATGAGATGTGCATGAAAGCTCAACGATATAGGGGAAGATATGAGAGGTACAGGAAGGCACAGCGATATAACAGATGGTATGGGATGAGCGCGAAAACACAGCGATATAGGGGACGCTATGGGAGGTGCTCGAGAACACGGCGATACAGGGGAATGTATCAGAGGTGCGAGAAAACACAGCGAGATAGGGGAAGTAATGAGAGGAGCGAAAACATAGCGATCTAGGTGAAGACATGAGAGGTGCGCGAAAACACAGCGATATGGGTGAAGCTATGAAAGGTGAGCAAAAACACGGCGATATAGGGGAAGCTCTGCGAGGTGTGCAATAACACAGTGATAAAGTTGAATCTATGGGATGTGTGCGAAAAGACACCGATATAGGGGAAGGTATGGGAGTTGCGTGAATACACAGCGATATACGGGACGTTATGAGATGTGCATGAAAACGCAGCGATATTAGGGAAGGTATGAGAGGTTCACAAAAACACAGCGACATAGGAGAATGAATGGGAAGTGTGCGAAAACAAAGCGATATAGGAGAAGGTATGAGAAATGCGCGAAGGCACAGCAATATGTGGGAGGCTATGGGAGGTGCGCGACTACACAGTGATATAGGGGACGTTATGAGATGTGCATAAAAACACAGCGATATGGGGGAAGTTATGAGAGGTGCACAAAAATGCAGCAATATTGGAGAAGTTATGAGAGGTGCGTGAAAACACAGCGATATAGGGGAAGGCATGAGAGGTGTGCGAAAACAGGGCGATATAGGGGAAGGTATGAGAGGTGCGCGAAGGCACAGTGATATAGGGGATGCTACGGGAGGTGCGCGAAAACAGGGCGATATAGGGGACGTTATGAGATTTGCATGAAAACACATCAATATAGGGGAAGGTATGAGATGTGCACAAAAATACAGCGATACAGCAGAAGTTATGAGAGGTGCGTGAAAACACAGCGATACAGGGGAAGGTATGAGAGGTGCGCGAAAACACAGCGATATAGGGGACGCTATGGGAGGTGCGCGAAAACACAGCGATATAGGGGAAGGTATGAGAGGTGCGAGAAAGCACAGCGATATAGGGGACGTTATGAGATGTGCATGAAAACACAGCGATATAGGGGAAGATATGAGAGGTACACGAAAACACGGCGATATGGGAGAATGTATCAGAGGTGTGAGAAAACACAGCGATATAGGGGAAGTAATGAGAGGAGCGAAAACATAGCGATCTAGGTGAAGACATGAGAGGTGCGCGAAAGCACAGCGATATAGGGGAAGCTATGAGAGGTGAGCAAAAACACGGCGATATAGGGGAAGCTGTGAGAGGTGTGCAATAACACAGCGATAAATTTGAATCTATGGGACGTGCGCGAAAAGACAGCGATATAGGGGAAGGTATGAGAAGTGCGCAAGGCACAGCAATATAGGGGATGCTATGGGAGGTGCGTGAATACACAGCGATGTAGGGGACGTTATGAGATGTGCATTAAAATGCAGCGATATTAAGGAAGAAATAAGAGGTGCAGAAAACAAGGGCGATATAGGAGAAGTTATGAGAGGTGTGTGAAAACACAAAGATATAGGGGAATGTATGAGAGATGCACGAAAACACAGCGATATAGGGTCAGGTCTGGGAGGTGCGCGAAAACAGCGATATAGGGGATGCTATGGGATGTGCGTAAAAAGACAGTGATATAGGAGACGGTATGAGATGTGCATGAAAGCACAACGATATAGGGGAAGAAATGAGAGGTACAGGAATGCACAGCGATATAACGGATGGTATGGGATGTGCGCGAAAACACAGCGATATAGGGGACGCTATGGGAGGTGCGCGAAAACACGGCGATACAGGGGAATGTATCAGAGGTGCGAGAAAACACAGTGATATAGGGGAAGTAATGAGAGGAGCGAAAACATAGCGATCTAGGTGAAGACATGAGTGTGCGCGAAAACACAGCGATATAGGGGAAGCTATGAAAGGTGAGCAAAAACACGGCGATATAAGGGAAGCTCTGAGAGGTGTGCAATAACACAGTGATAAAGTTGAATCTATGGGATGTGTGCGAAAAGACACCGATATAGGGGAAGGTATGAGAGGTGCGCGAAGGCACAGCGATTTAGGGGAAGGTATGAGAGGTGCACGAAAACAGCGATATAGGTGAAGGAATGGGAGGTGCGCGAAAACAGGGCGATATTTGGGAAGATATGAGAGGTATGCGAAGGCACAGCAATATAGGGGATGCTATGGGAGCTGCGCGAAAACACAGTGATATAGGGGAAGACATGAGAGGTGCGTGAATACAGGGCAATATAGTGGAAGCTATGAGAGGTGAGCAAAAACCCGGCGATTTAGGGGAAACTATTAGAGGTCAGGAATAACAAAGCGATAAAGGTGAATCTATGGGATGTGCGTGAAAAGACAGCGATATAGGGGACAGTATGAGAGGTGCATGAATACACGGCGATATAGGGGAAGCTATGAGAGATGCTTGAAAACACAGCGACATAAGGGAAGGTATGAGAGTTGCGCAAATATGCAGCAATATAGGAGAAGTTATGAGAGGTGCGTGAAAACACAGCGATATAGGGGAAGGCATGAGAGGTACGCGAAGGCACAGTTATATAGGGGTGCTATGGGACGTGCACGAATACACAGCGATATAGGGGACGTTATGAGATGTGCATGAAAACACGGCAATATAGGGGAAGGTATGAGAGGTGCCCGAAAACAGAGCGTTATAGGGGACGCTATGGGACGTGCGCGAAAACACAGCGATATAGGGGAAATTATGAGAGGTGCGCGAAAACACGGCGATACAGGGGAATGTATCAGAGGTGCGAGAAAACACAGCGAGATAGGGGAAGTAATGAGAGGAGCGAAAACATAGCGATCCAGGTGAAGACATGAGAGGTGCACGAAAACACAGCGATACAGGGGAATGTATCAGAGGTGCGAGAAATCACAGCGAGATAGGGGAAGTAATGAGAGGAGTGAAAACATAGAGATCCAGGTGAAGACATGAGAAGTGCACGAAAACACAGCGATACAGGGGAAGGTATGGGATGTGCTCGAAAACAGGGCGATATAGGGGACGGTATGAGATTTGTATGAAAACATGGCGATATAGGGGAAGCTATGAGAGGTGCGCGAAAACACGACAATATGGGGACGGTATGAGAGGTGCGCAAGGCACAGCGATATAGGGGATGCTATGGGAGGTGCGTGAATACACAGCGATATACGGGACGTTATGAGATGTGCATGAAAACGCAGCGATATTAGGGAAAGTATGAGAGGTTCACAAAAACACAGCGACATAGGAGAATGAATGGGAAGTGTGCGAAAACAGGGCGATATAGGCGAAGGTATGAGAAATGCGCGAAGGCACAGCAATATGTGGGAGGCTATGGGAGGTGCGCGACTACACAGTGATATAGGGGACGTTATGAGATCTGCATAAAAACACAGCGATATGGGGAAGTTATGAGAGGTGCGCAAAAATGCAGCAATATTGGAGGAAGTTATGAGAGGTGCATGAAAACACAGCGTTATAGGGGAAGCTATGAGAGGTGAGCAATAACACAGTGATCAAGGTGAAGCAATGGCTTGTGCGCGAAAACAGCGATGTAGTCGAAGCTATGGGAGGTGCACGAAAACATAGCGATATCGGGGAAGGTATGTGACGTGCGCGAAAACAGGGCGATATAGGGGAAGGTATGAGAGGTGCGCGAAGGCACAGTGATATAGGGGATGCTACGGGAGGTGCGCGAATGCACAGAGATATAGGGGACGTTATGAGATGTGCATGAAAACACGGCAATATAGGGGAAGGTATGAGATGTACGCAAAAGTACAGCGATATAGGAGAAGTTATGAGAGGTGCGTGAAAACACAACGATATACGGGAAGGTATGAGAGGTGCACAATAATACAGCGATATAGGGGAAGGTATGGGAGGTGCACGAAAACACAGCGATAAAGGGGACGGTACGAGATGTGCATGAATACACGGCGATATTGGGGAATCCATGAGAGGTGCTTGAAAACACAGCGACATAGGGGAAGGTATGAGAGGTGTGCAAAAACACAGCGATATCGGGGAAGTTATGGGAAGTGAGCGAAAACATGGCGATATAGGGGATGTTATGAGGTGTGCATGAAAACACGGCGATATAGGGGAAGGTATGCGAGGTGCGCGAAGGCACAGCGATTTAGGGGAAGGTATGAGAGGTGCACGAAAACAGCGATATAGGTGAAGGAATGGGAGGTGCGCGAAAACAGGGCGATATTTGGGAAGGTATGAGAGGTGCGCGAAGGCAAAGCGATATAAGGGATGCTATGGGAGGTGCGCGAATACACAGCGATATAGAGGACTTTATGAGATGTGCATAACAACATGGCGATATAGGGTAAGTTACGAGAGGTGTGCAAAAACACGGCGATATAGGGGAAGCTATGAGAGGTGAGCAATAACACAGCGATAAAGCTGAATCTGTGGGATGTGCACGAAAAAACAGCTATATAGGGGAAGGTATGAGAGGTGCGCAAGGCACAGCGATATAGGGGAAGGTATGGAAGGTACTCGAAAACAGGGCGATATAGGGGAAGATATGAGAGGTATGCGAAGGCACAGCAATATAGGGGATGCTATGGGAGCTGCGCGAAAACACAGTGATATAGGGGAAGGCATGAGAGGTGCGTGAATACAGGGCTATATAGTGGAAGCTATGAGAGGTGAGCAAAAACCCGGCAATTTAGGGGAAACTATTAGAGGTGAGGAATAACAAAGCGATAAAGGTGAATCTATGGGATGTGCGCGAAAAGACAGCGATATAGGGTGAGAGGTGCATGACTACACGGCGATATAGGGGAAGCTATGAGAGGTGCGCGAAAACACGGCAATATAGGGGACGGTATGAGAGGTGCGCAAGGCACAGCGATATAGGGGATGCTATGGGAGGTGCGTGAATACACAGCGATATACAGGAAGTTATGAGATGTGCATGAAAACGCAGCGATATTAGGGAAGGTATGAGTGGTTCACAAAAGCAAGGCGACATAGGAGAATGAATGGGAAGTGTGCGAAAACAGGGCGATATAGGTGAAGGTATGAGAAGTGCGCGAAGGCACAGCAATATGTGGGAGGCTATGGGAGGTGCGCGACTACACAGTGATATAGGGGACGTTATGAGATGTGCATAAAAACACAGCGATATAGGGGAAGTTATGAGAGTTGCGCAAAAATGCAGCAATATAGGAGAAGTTATGAGAGGTGTGTGAAAACACAGCGACATAGGGGAAGGCATGAGAAGTACGCGAAGGCACAGTTATATAGGGGTGCTATGGGAGGTGCACGAATACACAGCGATATAGGGGACGTTATGAGATGTGCATGAAAACACGGCAATATAGGGGAAGGTATGAGAGGTGCCCGAAAACACAGCGTTATTGGGGACGCTATGGGACGTGCGCGAAAACACGGCGATATAGGGGAAATTATGAGAGGTGCGCAAAAACACGGCGATGCAGGGGAATGTATCAGAGGTGCGAGAAAACACAGCGAGATAGGGGAAGTAATGAGAGGAGCGAAAACATAGCGATCCAGGTGAAGACATGAGAGGTGCACGAAAACACAGCGATACAGGGGAAGGTATGGGAGGTGCTCGAAAACAGGGCGATATAGGGGATGTTATGAGATGTGCATGAAAACACGGCAATATAGGGGAAGGTAAGAGAGGTGCCCGAAAACACAGCGTTATAGGGCACGCTATGGGACGTGCGCGAAAACACGGCGATATAGGGGAAATTATGAGAGGTGCGCGAAAACACGGCGATACAGGGGAATGTATCAGAGGTGCGAGAAAACACAGCGAGATACGGGAAGTAATGAGAGGAGCAAAAACATAGCGATCTAGGTGAAGACATGAGAGGTGCGCGAAAACACAGCGATATAGGGGAAGCTATGAAAGGTGAGCAAAAACACGGCGATATAGGGGAAGCTCTGCGAGGTGTGCAATAACACAGTGATAAAGTTGAATCTATGGGATGTGTGCGAAAAGACACCGATATAGGGGAAGGTATGGGAGGTGCGTGAATACACAGCGATATAGGGGACGTTATGAGATGTGAAGGAAGAAGCAGCGATATTAGGGAAGATATAAGAGGTGCACAAAAACACAGCGATATCGGAGAAGTTATGAGAGGTGCGTGAAAACACAGCGATATAGAGGGAGGTATGAGAGGTGCACGAAACCACAGCGACACAGGGGAAGGTATGGGAGGTGCTCGAAAACAGGGCGATATAGGGGACGGTATGAGATTTGTATGACACATGGCGATATAGGGGAAGCTGTGAGAGGTGCGCGAAAACACGACAATATAGGGGAAGGTATGAGATGTACGCAAACGTACAGCGATATAGGAGAAGTTATGAGAGGTGCGTGAAAACACGGCGATATAGGGGAAGGTATGAGAGGTGCACAATAATACAGCGATATAGGGGAAGGTATGGGAGGTGCGCGAAAACAGGGCGATATAGGGCACGTTATGAGATTTGCATGAAAACACATCAATATAGGGGAAGGTATGAGATGTGCACAAAAATACAGCGATATAGCAGAAGTTATGAGAGGTGCGTGAAAACACAGCGATACAGGGGAAGGTATGAGAGGTGCCCGAAAACACAGCGATATAGGGGACGCTATGGGAGGTGCGCGAAAAAACAGCGATAAAGGGAACAGTATGAGATGTGCATGAATACACGGCGATATTGGGGAAGCCATGAGAGGTGCCTGAAAACACAGCGATATAGGGGAAGCTATGAGAGGTGTGCAAAAACACAGCGATATCGGGGAAGTTATGGGAAGTGAGCGAAAACAGGCCGATATAGGGGAAGGTATGAGAGGTACGCGAAGGCACAGTGATATAGGGGGCTATGGGAGGTGCACGACTACACGGCTATATAGGGGACGTTATGAGATGTGCATGAAAACACGGCAATATGGGGGAAGGTATGAGAGGTGCGCAAAAATACAGCATTATAGCAGAATTTATGAGAGGTGCGTGAAAACAGAGTAATATAGGGCAAGGTATGAGAAGTGCACGAAAACACAGCAATATAGGGGAAGGAATGGGAGGTGCGCGAAAACAGTGCGATATAGGGGAAGGTATGAGAGACGCCGAAAACACAGCGATATAGGGTAGGCTATGGGACGTGCGCGCAAACACGGCAATATAGGGGAACTTATGAGAAGTGCACGAAAATACGGCGATACAGGGGAATGTATCAGAGGTGCGAGAAAACACAGCGAGATAGGGGAAGTAATGAGAGGAGCGAAAACATAGCGATCTAGGTGAAGACATGAGAGGTGCGCGAAAACACAGCGATATAGGGGTAGCTATGAAAGGTGAGCAAAAACACGGCGATATAGGGGAAGATCTGCGAGGTGTGCAATAACACAGTGATAAAGTTGAATCTATGGGATGTGTGCGAAAAGACACCGATATAGGGGAAGGTTAGGGAGGTGGGCAAGGCACAGCGATATAGGGGATGTTATGTTAGGTGCGTGAATACACAGCGATATAGGGGACGTTATGAGATGTGCAGGAAGAAGCAGCGATATTAGGGAAGATATAAGAGGTGCACAAAAACACAGCGATATAGGAGAAGTTATGAGAGGTGCGTGAATACACAGCGATATAGGGGACGTTATGAGATGTGCATTTAAATGCAGCGATATTAAGGAAGAAATAACAGGTGCAGAAAACAAGGGCGATATAGGAGAAGTTATGAGAGGTGTGTGAAAACATAACGATATAGGGGAATGTATGAGAGATGCACGAAAACACAGCGATATAGGGGAAGGTCTGGGAGGTGCGCGAAAACACAGCGATATAGGGGATGCTATGGGATGTGCGTGAAAACACAGTGATATAGGAGACGGTATGAGATGTGCATAAAAACACAACGATATCGGGGAAGATATGAGAGGTACAGGAAGGCACAGCGATGCAACGGATGGTATGGGATGTGCGCGAAAACACAGTGATATAGGGTCGCTATGGGAGGTGCGCGAAAACACAGCGATAAAGGGGACGGTACGAGATGTGCATGAATACATGGCAATATTGGGGAAGCCATGAGAGGTGCTTGAAAACACAGCGACATAGGGGAAGGTATGAGAGGTGTGCAAGAACACAGCGATATCGGGGAAGTTATGGGAAGTGAGCAAAAACAGGGCGATATAGGGGAAGGTATGAGAGCTGCGTGAAAACACAGTGATATAGGGGAAGGTATGAGAGGAGTGCAAAAACAGGGCGATATAGGGGAAGTTATGAGAGGTGCGTGAAAACCCAGCGACATTGGGGACATTATGAGATGTGCATGAAAACACGGTGATATTGGGGGAGGTATGAGAGGTGTGCAAAAACACAGCGATATACGGGAATGCATGAGAGGAGTGCGAAAACAGGGCGATAGAGGGGAAGCTATGAGAGGTGAGCAATAACACAGCGATAAATGGGATATTATGAGATCTGCGCAAAAATACATCGATATGGGGAAGCCATGAGAGGTGTGCGAAAACACAGCGATATAGGTGAAGGTATGAGAGCTGCGTGTAAACACAGTGATATAGGAGAAGGTATGAGAGGAGCGCGAAAACTGGGCGATATAGGGGAAATTATGAGAAGTGCATAAAAACCTAGCGATATAGGGGATGTTATGAGATATGCATGAATACACGGTGATATAGGGGAAGGTATGAGAGGTGCGCGAAGGCACAGCGATTTAGGGGAAGGTATGAGAGGTGCACGAAAAAAGCGATATAGGTGAAGGAATGGGAGGTGCGCGAAAACAGGGCGATATTTGGGAAGATATGAGAGGTATGCGAAGGCACAGCAATATAGGGGATGCTATGGGAGCTGCGCAAAAACACAGTGATATAGGGGAAGACATGAGAGGTGCGTGAATACAGCGCAATATAGTGGAAGCTATGAGAGGTGAGCAAAAACCCGGCGATTTAGGGGAAACTATTAGAGGTCAGGAATAACAAAGCGATAAAGGTGAATCTATGGGATGTGCGTGAAAAGACAGCGATATAGGGGACAGTATGAGAGGTGCATGAATACACGGCGATATAGGGGAAGCTATGAGAGATGCTTGAAAACACAGCGACATAGGGGAAGGTATGAGAGTTGCGCAAATATGCAGCAATATAGGAGAAGTTATGAGAGGTGCGTGAAAACACAGCGATATAGGGGAAGGCATGAGAGGTACGCGAAGGCACAGTTATATAGGGGTGCTATGGGACGTGCACGAATACACAGCGATATAGGGGACGTTATGAGATGTGCATGAAAACACGGCAATATAGGGGAAGGTATGAGAGGTGCCCGAAAACAGAGCGTTATAGGGGACGCTATGGGACGTGCGCGAAAACACAGCGATATAGGGGAAATTATGAGAGGTGCGCGAAAACACGGCGATACAGGGGAATGTATCAGAGGTGCGAGAAAACACAGCGAGATAGGGGAAGTAATGAGAGGAGCGAAAACATAGCGATCCAGGTGAAGACATGAGAGGTGCACGAAAACACAGCGATACAGGGGAATGTATCAGAGGTGCGAGAAATCACAGCGAGATAGGGGAAGTAATGAGAGGAGTGAAAACATAGCGATCCAGGTGAAGACATGAGAAGTGCACGAAAACACAGCGATACAGGGGAAGGTATGGGAGGTGCTCGAAAACAGGGCGATATAGGGGACGGTATGAGATTTGTATGAAAACATGGCGATATAGGGGAAGCTATGAGAGGTGCGCGAAAACACGACAATATGGGGACGGTATGAGAGGTGCGCAAGGCACAGCGATATAGGGGATGCTATGGGAGGTGCGTGAATACACAGCGATATACGGGATGTTATGAGATGTGCATGAAAACGCAGCGATATTAGGGAAAGTATGAGAGGTTCACAAAAACACAGCGACATAGGAGAATGAATGGGAAGTGTGCGAAAACAGGGCGATATAGGCGAAGGTATGAGAAATGCGCGAAGGCACAGCAATATGTGGGAGGCTATGGGAGGTGCGCGACTACACAGTGATATAGGGGACGTTATGAGATGTGCATAAAAACACAGCGATATGGGGAAGTTATGAGAGGTGCGCAAAAATGCAGCAATATTGGAGGAAGTTATGAGAGGTGCATGAAAACACAGCGTTATAGGGGAAGCTATGAGAGGTGAGCAATAACACAGCAATCAAGGTGAAGCTATGGGATGTGCGCGAAAACAGCGATGTATGCAAAGCTATGGGAGGTGCACGAAAACACAACGAAATCAGGGAAGGTATGGGAGGTGAGCGAAAACAGGGCGATATAGGGGAAGGTATGAGAGGTGCGGGAAGGCACAGTGATATAGGGTATGCTACGGGAGGTGCGCGAATGCACAGTGATATAGTGGAGGTTATGAGATGTGCATGAAGACACGGCAATATAGGGGAAGGTATGAGACGTGCGCAAAAGTACAGCGATAAAGGAAAAGTTATGAGAGGTGCGTGAAAACACAGAGATATAGGGGAAGGTATGAGAGGTGCACGAAAACACAGCAATATAGGGGAAGGTATGGGAGGTGCGCGAAAACAGGGCGATATAGGGGGCGTTATGAGATGTGCATGAAAGCACATCAATATAGGGGAAGGTATGAAATGTGCGCAAAAATACAGCCATATAAGGGAAGGTATGAGAGGTGCACGAAAACACAGTGATATAGGGGAAGGTATAAGAGGTGCTCGAAAACAGGGCGATATAGTGGAAGGTATGAGAGGTGCCCGAAAACACAGCAATATAGGGGACGCTATGGGACGTGCACGAAAGCACAGTGATATAGGGGAAGTAATGAGAGGAGCGAAAACATAGCGATGTCAGCGAAGCTATGGGAGGTGCGCGAAAACACAGCGATAAAGGGGACGGTACGAGATGTGCATGTATACACGGCGATGTTGGGGAAGCCATGAGAGGTGCGTGAAAACACAGCGATATAGGGGAAGGTATGAGAGGTGTGCAAAAACACAGCGATATAGGGGACGCGATGGGACGTGTGCCAAAACATGGCGATATAGGGGAAATTATTAGAGGTGCGCGAAAACACGGAGATACAGGGGAATGTATCAGAGGTGCGAGAAAGCACAGCGATATAGGGGACGTTATGAGATGTGCACGAAAAACAGCGATATAGGGGAATGTATAGGAGGTGCGCAAAAACAGGACGATATAGGGGATGATATGAGAGGTACACGAAGGCACAGCGATATAAGGGATGTTATGGGATGTGCGCGAAAACACAGTGATATAGGGGACGGAATGAGATGTGTATGAAAACACGGCGATATAGAGGAAGCTATGAGAGGTGCGCGAAAACACGGCGATATGGGAGAATATATCAGAGGTGCATGAAAACACGACGATATAGGGGAAGCTATGAGGGGTGAGCAAAAACACGGCGATATTGGGAAAGGTATGAGAGGTGTGCGAAGGCGCAGCGATATAGGGGATGTTATGGGAGGTGCGCGAATACACAGTGATATAGTGGAAGACATGAGGGGTGCGCGAAAGCAGGGCAATATAGTGGAAGCTATGAGAGGTGATCAAAAACACGGCGATATAGGGGAAGTTATGAGAGGTGAGCAATAACACAGCGATGAAGGTGAATCTATGGGATGTGCGCAAAAAGACAGCGATATAGGGGAAGGTATGCGAGGTGCGCAAGGCACAGCAATATAGGGGATGCTATGGGAGATGCGTGAATACACAGCGATATACGGGACGTTATGAGATGTGCATGAAAACGCAGCGATATTAGGGAAGGTATGAGAGGTTCACAAAAGCACAGCAATATAGGAGAATGAATGGGAGGTGCGCGAAAACAGGGCGATATAGTGGAAGCTATGGGATGAGCGTGAAAACAGTGCGATATAGGGGAAGGTATGAGAGGTGCACAATAATACAGCGATATAGGGGAAGGTATGGGAGGTGCGCGAAAACAGGGCGATATAGCGGACGTTATGAGATGTGCATGAAAACACGGCAATATAGGGGAAGGTAAGAGAGGTGCCCGAAAACACAGCGTTATATGGCACGCTATGGGACGTGCGTGAAAACACGGTGATATAGGGGAAATTATGAGAAGTGCACGAAAACACGGCGATACAGGGGAATGTATCAGAGGTGCGAGAAAGCACAGCGATATAGGGGACGTTATGAGAGGTACACGAAAACACGGCGATATGGGAGAATGTATCAGACGTATGAGAAAACACAGCGCTATAGGGGAAGTAATGAGAGGAGCGAAAACATAGCGATCTAGGTGAAGACATGAGAGGTGCGCGAAAACACGGCGATATAGGGGAAGCGGAAGCTATCAGAGGTGAGCAAAACACGGCGATATAGGGCAAGCTGTGAGAGGTGTGCAATAACACAGCGATAAAGTTGAATCTATGGGATGTGCGCGAAAAGAAAGCGATATAGGGAAGGTATGAGAAGTGCGCAAGGCACAGCAATATAGGGGATGCTATGGGAGGTGAATACACAGCGATATAGGGGACGTGATGAGATGTGCATGAAACGCAGCGATATTAGGGAAGGTATGAGAGGTGCACAAAAACACAGGGATATAGGAGAAATTATGAGAGGTGCGAGAAAACACGGCGATACAGGGGAATGTATCAGAGGTGCGAGAAAGCACAGCGATATAGGGACGTATGAGATGTGCATGAAAACACAGCGATATACGGGAAGGTATGAGAGGTGCACAATAATACAGCGATATAGGGGAAGGTATGGGAGGTGCGCGAAAACACAGCGATAAAGGGGACGGTACGAGATGTGCATGAATACACGGCGATATTGGGGAATCCATGAGAGGTGCTTGAAAACACAGCGACATAGGGGAAGGTATGAGAGGTGTGCAAAACACAGCGATATCGGGGAAGTTATGGGAAGTGAGCGAAAACATGGCGATATAGGGGATGTTATGAGGTGTGCATGAAACACGGCGATATAGGGGAAGGTATGCGAGGTGCGCGAAGGCACAGCGATTTAGGGGAAGGTATGAGAGGTGCACGAAAACAGCGATATAGGTGAAGACATGCGAGGTGCGCAAAACACACGGCGAGATAGGGTAAGCTATGAGAGGTGAGCAATAACGCAGCGATTAAGGTGAAGCTATGGGTTGTGCGCGAAAACAGCGATGTAGTCGAAGCTATGGGAGGTGCACGAAAACATAGCGATATCGGGGAAGGTATGGGAGGTGCGCAAAAACAAGGCGATATAGGGAAGGTATGAGAGGTGTGCGAAGGCACAGTGATGTAGGGAATGCTACGGGAGGTGCGCGAATGCACAGCGATATAGGGGACGTTATGAGATGTGCATGAAAACACGGCAATATAGGGGAAGGTATGAGATGTACGCAAAAGTACAGCGATATAGGAGAAGTTATGAGAGGTGCGTGAAAACACAACGATATAGGGGAAGGTATGAGAGGTGCACAATAATACAGCGATATAGGGGAAGGTATGGGAGGTGCGCGAAAATAGGGCGATATAGTGGACATTATGAGATGTGCATGAAAACACGGCAATATAGGGGAAGGTAAGAGAGGTGCCCGAAAACACAGCGTTATAGGGCACGCTACGGGACGTGCGCGAAAACACGGCGATGTAGGGGAATGTATCAGAGGTGCGAGAAAGCACAGCGATATAGGGGACGTTATGAGAGGTACACGAAAACACGGCGATATGGGAGAATGTATCAGAGGTGTGAGAAAACACAGCAATATAGGGGAAGTAATGAGAGGAGCGAAAACATAGCGATCTAGGTGAAGACATGAGAGGTGCGCGAAAACACGGCGATATAGGGGAAGCTATGAGAGGTGAGCAAAAACACGGCGATATGGGGACGGTATGAGAGGTGCGCAAGGCACAGCGATATAGGGGATGCTATGGGAGGTGCGTGAATACACAGCGATATACGGGATGTTATGAGATGTGCATGAAAACGCAGCGATATTAGGGAAAGTATGAGAGGTTCACAAAAACACAGCGACATAGGAGAATGAATGGGAAGTGTGCGAAAACAGGGCGATATAGGCGAAGGTATGAGAAATGCGCGAAGGCACAGCAATATGTGGGAGGCTATGGGAGGTGCGCGACTACACAGTGATATAGGGGACGTTATGAGATGTGCATAAAAACACAGCGATATGGGGAAGTTATGAGAGGTGCGCAAAAATGCAGCAATATTGGAGGAAGTTATGAGAGGTGCATGAAAACACAGCGTTATAGGGGAAGCTATGAGAGGTGAGCAATAACACAGCAATCAAGGTGAAGCTATGGGATGTGCGCGAAAACAGCGATGTATGCAAAGCTATGGGAGGTGCACGAAAACACAACGAAATCAGGGAAGGTATGGGAGGTGAGCGAAAACAGGGCGATATAGGGGAAGGTATGAGAGGTGCGGGAAGGCACAGTGATATAGGGTATGCTACGGGAGGTGCGCGAATGCACAGTGATATAGTGGAGGTTATGAGATGTGCATGAAGACACGGCAATATAGGGGAAGGTATGAGACGTGCGCAAAAGTACAGCGATAAAGGAAAAGTTATGAGAGGTGCGTGAAAACACAGAGATATAGGGGAAGGTATGAGAGGTGCACGAAAACACAGCAATATAGGGGAAGGTATGGGAGGTGCGCGAAAACAGGGCGATATAGGGGGCGTTATGAGATGTGCATGAAAGCACATCAATATAGGGGAAGGTATGAAATGTGCGCAAAAATACAGCCATATAAGGGAAGGTATGAGAGGTGCACGAAAACACAGTGATATAGGGGAAGGTATAAGAGGTGCTCGAAAACAGGGCGATATAGTGGAAGGTATGAGAGGTGCCCGAAAACACAGCAATATAGGGGACGCTATGGGACGTGCACGAAAGCACAGTGATATAGGGGAAGTAATGAGAGGAGCGAAAACATAGCGATGTCAGCGAAGCTATGGGAGGTGCGCGAAAACACAGCGATAAAGGGGACGGTACGAGATGTGCATGTATACACGGCGATGTTGGGGAAGCCATGAGAGGTGCGTGAAAACACAGCGATATAGGGGAAGGTATGAGAGGTGTGCAAAAACACAGCGATATAGGGGACGCGATGGGACGTGTGCCAAAACATGGCGATATAGGGGAAATTATTAGAGGTGCGCGAAAACACGGAGATACAGGGGAATGTATCAGAGGTGCGAGAAAGCACAGCGATATAGGGGACGTTATGAGATGTGCACGAAAAACAGCGATATAGGGGAATGTATAGGAGGTGCGCAAAAACAGGACGATATAGGGGATGATATGAGAGGTACACGAAGGCACAGCGATATAAGGGATGTTATGGGATGTGCGCGAAAACACAGTGATATAGGGGACGGAATGAGATGTGTATGAAAACACGGCGATATAGAGGAAGCTATGAGAGGTGCGCGAAAACACGGCGATATGGGAGAATATATCAGAGGTGCATGAAAACACGACGATATAGGGGAAGCTATGAGGGGTGAGCAAAAACACGGCGATATTGGGAAAGGTATGAGAGGTGTGCGAAGGCGCAGCGATATAGGGGATGTTATGGGAGGTGCGCGAATACACAGTGATATAGTGGAAGACATGAGGGGTGCGCGAAAGCAGGGCAATATAGTGGAAGCTATGAGAGGTGATCAAAAACACGGCGATATAGGGGAAGTTATGAGAGGTGAGCAATAACACAGCGATGAAGGTGAATCTATGGGATGTGCGCAAAAAGACAGCGATATAGGGGAAGGTATGCGAGGTGCGCAAGGCACAGCAATATAGGGGATGCTATGGGAGATGCGTGAATACACAGCGATATACGGGACGTTATGAGATGTGCATGAAAACGCAGCGATATTAGGGAAGGTATGAGAGGTTCACAAAAGCACAGCAATATAGGAGAAT
The DNA here is from genome assembly GCF_030028105.1 of Mobula birostris. NCBI lineage: Eukaryota > Metazoa > Chordata > Chondrichthyes > Myliobatiformes > Myliobatidae > Mobula > Mobula birostris. Next base: position 114,084 of record NW_027278348.1, read on the forward strand.
GAATGGGAGGTGCGCGAAAACAGGGCGATATAGTGGAAGCTATGGGATGAGCGTGAAAACAGTGCGATATAGGGGAAGGTATGAGAGGTGCACAATAATACAGCGATATAGGGGAAGGTATGGGAGGTGCGCGAAAACAGGGCGATATAGCGGACGTTATGAGATGTGCATGAAAACACGGCAATATAGGGGAAGGTAAGAGAGGTGCCCGAAAACACAGCGTTATATGGCACGCTATGGGACGTGCGTGAAAACACGGTGATATAGGGGAAATTATGAGAAGTGCACGAAAACACGGCGATACAGGGGAATGTATCAGAGGTGCGAGAAAGCACAGCGATATAGGGGACGTTATGAGAGGTACACGAAAACACGGCGATATGGGAGAATGTATCAGACGTATGAGAAAACACAGCGCTATAGGGGAAGTAATGAGAGGAGCGAAAACATAGCGATCTAGGTGAAGACATGAGAGGTGCGCGAAAACACGGCGATATAGGGGAAGCTATCAGAGGTGAGCAAAAACACGGCGATATAGGGCAAGCTGTGAGAGGTGTGCAATAACACAGCGATAAAGTTGAATCTATGGGATGTGCGCGAAAAGAAAGCGATATAGGGGAAGGTATGAGAAGTGCGCAAGGCACAGCAATATAGGGGATGCTATGGGAGGTGCGTGAATACACAGCGATATAGGGGACGTGATGAGATGTGCATGAAAACGCAGCGATATTAGGGAAGGTATGAGAGGTGCACAAAAACACAGGGATATAGGAGAAATTATGAGAGGTGCGAGAAAACACGGCGATACAGGGGAATGTATCAGAGGTGCGAGAAAGCACAGCGATATAGGGGACGTTATGAGATGTGCATGAAAACACAGCGATATACGGGAAGGTATGAGAGGTGCACAATAATACAGCGATATAGGGGAAGGTATGGGAGGTGCGCGAAAACACAGCGATAAAGGGGACGGTACGAGATGTGCATGAATACACGGCGATATTGGGGAATCCATGAGAGGTGCTTGAAAACACAGCGACATAGGGGAAGGTATGAGAGGTGTGCAAAAACACAGCGATATCGGGGAAGTTATGGGAAGTGAGCGAAAACATGGCGATATAGGGGATGTTATGAGGTGTGCATGAAAACACGGCGATATAGGGGAAGGTATGCGAGGTGCGCGAATGCACAGCGATTTAGGGGAAGGTATGAGAGGTGCACGAAAACAGCGATATAGGTGAAGACATGCGAGGTGCGCAAAAACACGGCGAGATAGGGTAAGCTATGAGAGGTGAGCAATAACGCAGCGATTAAGGTGAAGCTATGGGTTGTGCGCGAAAACAGCGATGTAGTCGAAGCTATGGGAGGTGCACGAAAACATAGCGATATCGGGGAAGGTATGGGAGGTGCGCAAAAACAAGGCGATATAGGGGAAGGTATGAGAGGTGTGCGAAGGCACAGTGATGTAGGGAATGCTACGGGAGGTGCGCGAATGCACAGCGATATAGGGGACGTTATGAGATGTGCATGAAAACACGGCAATATAGGGGAAGGTATGAGATGTACGCAAAAGTACAGCGATATAGGAGAAGTTATGAGAGGTGCGTGAAAACACAACGATATAGGGGAAGGTATGAGAGGTGCACAATAATACAGCGATATAGGGGAAGGTATGGGAGGTGCGCGAAAATAGGGCGATATAGTGGACATTATGAGATGTGCATGAAAACACGGCAATATAGGGGAAGGTAAGAGAGGTGCCCGAAAACACAGCGTTATAGGGCACGCTACGGGACGTGCGCGAAAACACGGCGATGTAGGGGAATGTATCAGAGGTGCGAGAAAGCACAGCGATATAGGGGACGTTATGAGAGGTACACGAAAACACGGCGATATGGGAGAATGTATCAGAGGTGTGAGAAAACACAGCAATATAGGGGAAGTAATGAGAGGAGCGAAAACATAGCGATCTAGGTGAAGACATGAGAGGTGCGCGAAAACACGGCGATATAGGGGAAGCTATGAGAGGTGAGCAAAAACACGGCGATATAGGGCAAGCTGTGAGAGGTGTGCAATAACACAGCGAGAAAGTTGAATCTATGGGATGTGTGCGAAAAGACAGCGATATAGGGGAAGGTATGAGAGGTGCACAAGGCACAGCAATATAGGGGATGCTCTGGGAGGTGCGTGAATACACAGCAATATAGGGGACGTTATGAGATGTGCATTAAAATGCAGCGATATTAAGGAAGAAATAAGAGGTGCAGAAAACAAGGGCGATATAGGAGAAGTTATGAGAGGTGTGTGAAAACACAGAGATATAGGGGAAGGTACGAGAGGTGCTCGAAAACACAGCGATATAGGGGAAGGAATGAGAGGTGCGCGAAAACAGGGCGATATAGGGGAAGCATGAGAGGTGCGCGAAGGCACAGCGATATAGGGGATTCTATGGGAGGTGCGCGAATACACAGCGATATAGGGGACGTTATGAGATGTGCATAAAAACAAGGCGATATAGGGGAAGTTATGAGAGGTGTGCAAAAATACAGCAATATAGGAGAAGATATGAGAGGTGACTGAAAACACAGCGATATAGGAGGAGGAATGAAAGGTGCACGAAAACACAGCGATATAGGGGAAGGTATGGGAGATGCTCGAAAACAAGGCGATATAGGGGAAGGTATGAGAGGAGTGCGAAGACACAGCAATATAGGGGATGCTATGGGAGGTGCGCAAAAACACAGTGATATAGGGGAAGATATGAGAGGTGCGTGAAAGCGGACAATATAGTGGAAGTTATGAGAGGTGAGCAAAAACACGGCGATATAGTGGATGCAATGAGAGGTGAGCAATAATACAGTGATAAAGATGAATCTATGCGATGTGCGCAAAAACACAGCTATATAGGGGAAGGTATGAGAGGTGTGCAAGGCACAGAGATATAGGGGATACTATGGGAGGTGCGTGAATACACAGCGATATGAGATGTGCATGAAAACGCAGCGATATTAGGGAAGGTATGAGAGGTTCACAAAAACACAGCGACATAGGCAATGAATGGGAAGTGTGCGAAAACAGGGCGGTATAGGCGAAGGTATGAGAAGTGCGCGAAGGCACAGCAATATGTGGGAGGCTATGGGAGGTGTGCGACTACACAGTGATATGAGGAAGTTATGAGATGTGCATAAAAACACAGCGATATGGGGAAAGTTATGAGAGGTGCGCAAAAATGCAGGAATATAGGAGAAGTTATGAGAGGTGCGTGAAAAGACAGCGATATAGGGGAAGGTATGAGAGGTATGCAAAAACAGAGCGAAATAGTGGAAGGTATGAGAGGTGCGCGAAAACACCGTGATATAGGGGAAGACATGAGAGGTGCGCAAAAACAGGGCAATATAGTGGAAGCTATGGGACATGCGCGAAAGCACGGCGACACAGGGGAATGTATCAGAGGTGCGAGAAAACACAGCGATATAGGGGACGCTATGGGACGTTCACAAAAAAACAGTGATATAGGGGAAGGTATGAGAGTTGTGCGAGAACACGGCAATATAGGGGAAATTGTAAGAGGTGCACAAAAACATGTCAATACAGGGGAATGTATCAGAGGTGCGAGAAAACACAGCGATATAGGGGAAGTAATGATAGGAGCAAAAACATAGCGATATAGGTGAAGACATGCGAGGTGCGTGAAAACACGGCGAGAGAGGGGAAGCAATGAGAGGTGAGCAATAACACAGCAATCAAGGTGAAGCTATGGGCTGTGCGCGAAAACAGCGATGTAGGCAAAGCTATGGGAGGTGCGCGAAAACAGGGCGATATAGGGGAAGGTATGAGAGGTGCAGGAAGGCACAGTGATATAGGGTATGCTACGGGAGGTGCGCGAATGCACAGTGATATAGTGGAGGTTATGAGATGTGCATGAAGACACGGCAATATAGGGGAAGGTATGAGATGTGCGCAAAAGTACAGCGATATAGGAGAAGTTATGAGAGGTGCGTGAAAACACAGCGATATAGGGGAAGGTATGAGAGGTGCACGAAAACACAGTGATATAGCGGAAGGTATAAGAGGTGCTCGAAAACAGGGCGATATAGTGGAAGGTATGAGAGGTGCCCGAAAACACAGCAATATAGGGGACGCTATGGGACGTGCACGAAAGCACAGTGATATAGGGGAAGTAATGAGAGGAGCGAAAACATAGCGATCTAGGTGAACACATGAGAGATGCGCGAAAACACGGCGATATCGGGGAAGCTATGAGAGGTGAGCAAAAACACGGCAATATAGGGGAAGCTGTGAGAGGTGTGCAATAACAGAGCGATAAAGTTGAATCTATGGGATTTGCGCGAAAAGACAGCAATATAGGGGAAGGTATGAGAGGTGCGCAAGGCACAGCGATATAGGGGATGCTATGGGAGGTGCGTGAATACACAGCGATATGGGGACTTTATGAGATGTGCATTAAAACGCAGCGATATTCGGGAAGATATAAGAGGTGCACAAAAACACAGCGATATAGGAGAAGTTATGAGAGGTGTGTGAAAACACAGCGATATAGGGGAAGGTACGAGAGGTGCTCGAAAACACAGCGATATAGGGGAAGGAATGAGAGGTGCGCGAAAACAGGGCGATATAGGGAAGCATGAGAGGTGCGCGAAGGCACAGCGATATAGGGGATTCTATGGGAGGTGCGCGAATACACAGCGATATAGGGGACGTTATGAGATGTGCATAAAAACAAGGCGATATAGGGGAAGTTATGAGAGGTGTGCAAAAATACAGCAATATAGGAGAAGTTATGAGAGGTGAGTGAAAACACAGCGATATAGGAGGAGGAATGAGCGGTGCGCGAAAACACCGTGATATAGCGGAAGACATGAGAGGTGCACAAAAACAGGGCAATATAGTGGAAGCTATGGGATGTGTGCGAAAACACGGCGATACAGGGGAATGTATCAGAGGTGCGAGAAAACACAACGATATAGGGGATGCTATGGGACGTGAGCAAAAAAAACAGTGATGTAGGGGAAGGTATGAGAGGTGTGCGAGAACACGGCAATAAAGGGGTAATTGTAAGAGGTGCGCGAAAACATGGCAATACAGGGGAATGTATCAGAGGTGCGAAAAAACACAGCGATATAGGGGAAGTAATGATAGGAGCAAAAACATAGCGATATAGGTGAAGACATGCGAGGTGCGTGAAAACACGGCGATATAGGGGAAGCTATGAGAGGTGAGCAATAACACAGCAATCAAGGTGAAGCTATGGGATGTGCGCGAAAACAGCGATGTATGCAAAGCTATGGGAGGTGCACGAAAACACAACGAAATCAGGGAAGGTATGGGAGGTGAGCGAAAACAGGGCGATATAGGGGAAGGTATGAGAGGTGCGGGAAGGCACAGTGATATAGGGTATGCTACGGGAGGTGCGCGAATGCACAGTGATATAGTGGAGGTTATGAGATGTGCATGAAGACACGGCAATATAGGGGAAGGTATGAGACGTGCGCAAAAGTACAGCGATAAAGGAAAAGTTATGAGAGGTGCGTGAAAACACAGAGATATAGGGGAAGGTATGAGAGGTGCACGAAAACACAGCAATATAGGGGAAGGTATGGGAGGTGCGCGAAAACAGGGCGATATAGGGGGCGTTATGAGATGTGCATGAAAGCACATCAATATAGGGGAAGGTATGAAATGTGCGCAAAAATACAGCCATATAAGGGAAGGTATGAGAGGTGCACGAAAACACAGTGATATAGGGGAAGGTATAAGAGGTGCTCGAAAACAGGGCGATATAGTGGAAGGTATGAGAGGTGCCCGAAAACACAGCAATATAGGGGACGCTATGGGACGTGCACGAAAGCACAGTGATATAGGGGAAGTAATGAGAGGAGCGAAAACATAGCGATGTCAGCGAAGCTATGGGAGGTGCGCGAAAACACAGCGATAAAGGGGACGGTACGAGATGTGCATGTATACACGGCGATGTTGGGGAAGCCATGAGAGGTGCTTGAAAACACAGCGACATAGGGGAAGGTATGAGAGGTGTGCAAGAACACAGCGATATCGGGGAAGATATGGGAAGTGAGCAAAAACAGGGCGATATAGGGGAAGGTATGAGAGCTGCGTGAAAACACAGTGATATAGGGGAAGGTATGAGAGGAGTGCAAAAACAGGGCGATATAGGGGAAGTTATGAGAGGTGCGTGAAAACCCAGCGACATTGGGGACATTATGAGATGTGCATGAAAACACGGTGATATTGGGGGAGGTATGACAGGTGTGCAAAAACACAGCGATATACGGGTATGCATGAGAGGAGTGCGAAAACAGGGCGATATAGGGGAAGGTATGAGAGGTACGCGAAGGCACAGTGATATAGGGGGCTATGGGAGGTGCACGAATACACAGTTATATAGGGGACGTTATGAGATGTGCATGAAAACACGGCAATATGGGGGAAGGTATGAGAGGTGCGCAAAAATACAGCATTATAGCAGAATTTATGAGAGGTGCGTGAAAACACAGTAATATAGGGGAAGGTATGAGAAATGCACGAAAACACAGCAATATAGGGGAAGGAATGGGAGGTGGGCCAAAACAGTGCGATATAGGGGAACTTATGAGAAGTGCACGAAAACACGGCGATACAGGGGAATGTATCAGAGGTGCGAGAAAGCACAGCGATATAGGGGACTTAATGAGATGTGCATGAAAGCTCAACGATATAGGGGAAGATATGAGAGGTACAGGAAGGCACAGCGATATAACAGATGGTATGGGATGTGCGCGAAAACACAGCGATATAGGGGACGCTATGGGAGGTGCTCGAGAACACGGCGATACAGGGGAATGTATCAGAGGTGCGAGAAAACACAGCGAGATAGGGGAAGTAATGAGAGGAGCGAAAACATAGCGATCTAGGTGAAGACATGGTGAAGACATGAGAGGTGCGCCGAAAACACAGCGATATGGGTGAAGCTATGAAAGGTGAGCAAAAACACGGCGATATAGGGAAGCTCTGCGAGGTGTGCAATAACACAGTGATAAAGTTGAATCTATGGATGTGTGCGAAAAGACACGATATAGGGGAAGGTATGGGAGTTGCGTGATACACAGCGATATACGGGACGTTATGAGATGTGCATGAAACGCAGCGATATTAGGGAAGGTATGAGAGGTTCACAAAAACACAGCGACATAGGAGAATGAATGGGAAGTGTGCGAAAACAAAGCGATATAGGAGAAGGTATGAGAAATGCGCGAAGGCACAGCAATATGTGGGAGGCTATGGGAGTGCGCGACTACACAGTGATATAGGGGACGTTATGAGATGTGCATAAAAACACAGCGATATGGGGGAAGTTATGAGAGGTGCACAAAAATGCAGCAATATTGGAGAAGTTATGAGAGGTGCGTGAAAACACAGCTATATAGGGGAAGGCATGAGAGGTGTGCGGAAAACAGGGCGATATAGGGGAAGGTATGAGAGGTGCGCGAAGGCACAGTGATATAGGGGATGCTACGGGAGGTGCGCGAATACAGGGCGATATAGGGGACGTTATGAGATTTGCATGAAAACACATCAATATAGGGGAAGGTATGAGATGTGCACAAAAATACAGCGATACAGCAGAAGTTATGAGAGGTGCGTGAAACACAGCGATACAGGGGAAGGTATGAGAGGGTGCGCGAAAACACAGCGATATAGGGGACGCTATGGGAGGTGCGCGAAAACACAGCGATATAGGGGAAGGTATGAGAGGTGCGAGAAAGCACAGCGATATAGGGGACGTTATGAGATGTGCATGAAAACACAGCGATATAGGGAAGATATGAGAGGTACACGAAAACACGGCGATATGGGAGAATGTATCAGAGGTGTGAGAAAACACAGCGATATAGGGAAGTAATGAGAGGGAACGAAAACATAGCGATCTAGGTGAAGACATGAGAGGTGCGCGAAGCACAGCGATATAGGGGAAGCTATGAGAGGTGAGCAAAAACACGGCGATATAGGGAAGCTGTGAGAGGTGTGCAATAACACAGCGATAAATGAATCTATGGGACGTGCGCGAAAAGACAGCGATATAGGGGAAGGTATGAGAAGTGCGCAAGGCACAGCAATATAGGGGGATGCTATGGGAGGTGCGTGAATACACAGCGATGTAGGGGACGTTATGAGATGTGCATTAAAATGCAGCGATATTAAGGAAGAAATAAGAGGTGCAGAAAACAAGGGCGATATAGGAGAAGTTATGAGAGGTGTGTGAAAACACAAAGATATAGGGGAATGTATGAGAGATGCACGAAAACACAGCGATATAGGGTCAGTCTGGGAGGTGCGCGAAACACAGCGATATAGGGGATGCTATGGGATGTGCGTAAAAAGACAGTGATATAGGAGACGGTATGAGATGTGCATGAAAGCACAACGATATAGGGGAAGAAATGAGAGGTACAGGAATGCACAGCGATATAACGGATGGTATGGGATTGTGCGCGAAAACACAGCGATATAGGGGACGCTATGGAGGTGCGCGAAAACACGGCGATACAGGGGAATGTATCAGAGGTGCGAGAAAACACAGTGATATAGGGGAAGTAATGAGAGGAGCGAAAACATAGCGATCTAGGTGAAGACATGAGTGTGCGCGAAAACACAGCGATATAGGGGAAGCTATGAAAGGTGAGCAAAAACACGGCGATATAAGGGAAGCTCTGTGAGGTTGTGCAATAACACAGTGATAAAGTTGAATCTATGGGATGTGTGCGAAAAGACACCGATATAGGGGAAGGTATGAGAGGTGCGCGAAGGCACAGCGATTTAGGGGAAGGTATGAGAGGTGCACGAAAACAGCGATATAGGTGAAGGAATGGGAGGTGCGCGAAAACAGGGCGATATTTGGGAAGATATGAGAGGTATGCGAAGGCACAGCAATATAGGGATGCTATGGGAGCTGCGCGAAAACACAGTGATATAGGGGAGACATGAGAGGTGCGTGAATACAGGGCAATATAGTGGAAGCTATGAGAGGTGAGCAAAAACCCGGCGATTTAGGGGAAACTATTAGAGGTCAGGAATAACAAAGCGATAAAGTGAATCTATGGGATGTGCGTGAAAGACAGCGATATAGGGGACAGTATGAGAGGTGCATGAATACACGGCGATATAGGGGAAGCTATGAGAGATGCTTGAAAACACAGCGACATAAGGGAAGGTATGAGAGTTGTGCAAATATGCAGCAATATAGGAGAAGTTATGAGAGGTGCGTGAAAACACAGCGATATAGGGGAAGGCATGAGAGGTACGCGAAGGCACAGTTATATAGGGGTGCTATGGGACGTGCACGAATACACAGCGATATAGGGGACGTTATGAGATGTGCATGAAAACACGGCAATATAGGGGAAGGTATGAGAGGTGCCCGAAAACAGAGCGTTATAGGGGACGCTATGGGACGTGCGCGAAAACACAGCGATATAGGGGAAATTATGAGAGGTGCGCGAAAACACGGCGATACAGGGGAATGTATCAGAGGTGCGAGAAAACACAGCGAGATAGGGGAAGTAATGAGAGGAGCGAAAACATAGCGATCCAGGTGAAGACATGAGAGGTGCACGAAAACACAGCGATACAGGGGAATGTATCAGAGGTGCGAGAAATCACAGCGAGATAGGGGAAGTAATGAGAGGAGTGAAAACATAGCGATCCAGGTGAAGACATGAGAAGTGCACGAAAACACAGCGATACAGGGGAAGGTATGGGAGGTGCTCGAAAACAGGGCGATATAGGGGACGGTATGAGATTTGTATGAAAACATGGCGATATAGGGGAAGCTATGAGAGGTGCGCGAAAACACGACAATATGGGGACGGTATGAGAGGTGCGCAAGGCACAGCGATATAGGGGATGCTATGGGAGGTGCGTGAATACACAGCGATATACGGGACGTTATGAGATGTGCATGAAAACGCAGCGATATTAGGGAAAGTATGAGAGGTTCACAAAAACACAGCGACATAGGAGAATGAATGGGAAGTGTGCGAAAACAGGGCGATATAGGCGAAGGTATGAGAAATGCGCGAAGGCACAGCAATATGTGGGAGGCTATGGGAGGTGCGCGACTACACAGTGATATAGGGGACGTTATGAGATCTGCATAAAAACACAGCGATATGGGGAAGTTATGAGAGGTGCGCAAAAATGCAGCAATATTGGAGGAAGTTATGAGAGGTGCATGAAAACACAGCGTTATAGGGGAAGCTATGAGAGGTGAGCAATAACACAGTGATCAAGGTGAAGCAATGGCTTGTGCGCGAAAACAGCGATGTAGTCGAAGCTATGGGAGGTGCACGAAAACATAGCGATATCGGGGAAGGTATGTGAGGTGCGCGAAAACAGGGCGATATAGGGGAAGGTATGAGAGGTGCGCGAAGGCACAGTGATATAGGGGATGCTACGGGAGGTGCGCGAATGCACAGAGATATAGGGGACGTTATGAGATGTGCATGAAAACACGGCAATATAGGGGAAGGTATGAGATGTACGCAAAAGTACAGCGATATAGGAGAAGTTATGAGAGGTGCGTGAAAACACAACGATATACGGGAAGGTATGAGAGGTGCACAATAATACAGCGATATAGGGGAAGGTATGGGAGGTGCGCGAAAACACAGCGATAAAGGGGACGGTACGAGATGTGCATGAATACACGGCGATATTGGGGAATCCATGAGAGGTGCTTGAAAACACAGCGACATAGGGGAAGGTATGAGAGGTGTGCAAAAACACAGCGATATCGGGGAAGTTATGGGAAGTGAGCGAAAACATGGCGATATAGGGGATGTTATGAGGTGTGCATGAAAACACGGCGATATAGGGGAAGGTATGCGAGGTGCGCGAAGGCACAGCGATTTAGGGGAAGGTATGAGAGGTGCACGAAAACAGCGATATAGGTGAAGGAATGGGAGGTGCGCGAAAACAGGGCGATATTTGGGAAGGTATGAGAGGTGCGCGAAGGCAAAGCGATATAAGGGATGCTATGGGAGGTGCGCGAATACACAGCGATATAGAGGACTTTATGAGATGTGCATAACAACATGGCGATATAGGGTAAGTTACGAGAGGTGTGCAAAAACACGGCGATATAGGGGAAGCTATGAGAGGTGAGCAATAACACAGCGATAAAGCTGAATCTGTGGGATGTGCACGAAAAAACAGCTATATAGGGGAAGGTATGAGAGGTGCGCAAGGCACAGCGATATAGGGGAAGGTATGGAAGGTACTCGAAAACAGGGCGATATAGGGGAAGATATGAGAGGTATGCGAAGGCACAGCAATATAGGGGATGCTATGGGAGCTGCGCGAAAACACAGTGATATAGGGGAAGGCATGAGAGGTGCGTGAATACAGGGCTATATAGTGGAAGCTATGAGAGGTGAGCAAAAACCCGGCAATTTAGGGGAAACTATTAGAGGTGAGGAATAACAAAGCGATAAAGGTGAATCTATGGGATGTGCGCGAAAAGACAGCGATATAGGGTGAGAGGTGCATGACTACACGGCGATATAGGGGAAGCTATGAGAGGTGCGCGAAAACACGGCAATATAGGGGACGGTATGAGAGGTGCGCAAGGCACAGCGATATAGGGGATGCTATGGGAGGTGCGTGAATACACAGCGATATACAGGAAGTTATGAGATGTGCATGAAAACGCAGCGATATTAGGGAAGGTATGAGTGGTTCACAAAAGCAAGGCGACATAGGAGAATGAATGGGAAGTGTGCGAAAACAGGGCGATATAGGTGAAGGTATGAGAAGTGCGCGAAGGCACAGCAATATGTGGGAGGCTATGGGAGGTGCGCGACTACACAGTGATATAGGGGACGTTATGAGATGTGCATAAAAACACAGCGATATAGGGGAAGTTATGAGAGTTGCGCAAAAATGCAGCAATATAGGAGAAGTTATGAGAGGTGTGTGAAAACACAGCGACATAGGGGAAGGCATGAGAAGTACGCGAAGGCACAGTTATATAGGGGTGCTATGGGAGGTGCACGAATACACAGCGATATAGGGGACGTTATGAGATGTGCATGAAAACACGGCAATATAGGGGAAGGTATGAGAGGTGCCCGAAAACACAGCGTTATTGGGGACGCTATGGGACGTGCGCGAAAACACGGCGATATAGGGGAAATTATGAGAGGTGCGCAAAAACACGGCGATGCAGGGGAATGTATCAGAGGTGCGAGAAAACACAGCGAGATAGGGGAAGTAATGAGAGGAGCGAAAACATAGCGATCCAGGTGAAGACATGAGAGGTGCACGAAAACACAGCGATACAGGGGAAGGTATGGGAGGTGCTCGAAAACAGGGCGATATAGGGGATGTTATGAGATGTGCATGAAAACACGGCAATATAGGGGAAGGTAAGAGAGGTGCCCGAAAACACAGCGTTATAGGGCACGCTATGGGACGTGCGCGAAAACACGGCGATATAGGGGAAATTATGAGAGGTGCGCGAAAACACGGCGATACAGGGGAATGTATCAGAGGTGCGAGAAAACGCAGCGAGATACGGGAAGTAATGAGAGGAGCAAAAACATAGCGATCTAGGTGAAGACATGAGAGGTGCGCGAAAACACAGCGATATAGGGGAAGCTATGAAAGGTGAGCAAAAACACGGCGATATAGGGGAAGCTCTGCGAGGTGTGCAATAACACAGTGATAAAGTTGAATCTATGGGATGTGTGCGAAAAGACACCGATATAGGGGAAGGTATGGGAGGTGCGTGAATACACAGCGATATAGGGGACGTTATGAGATGTGAAGGAAGAAGCAGCGATATTAGGGAAGATATAAGAGGTGCACAAAAACACAGCGATATCGGAGAAGTTATGAGAGGTGCGTGAAAACACAGCGATATAGAGGGAGGTATGAGAGGTGCACGAAACCACAGCGACACAGGGGAAGGTATGGGAGGTGCTCGAAAACAGGGCGATATAGGGGACGGTATGAGATTTGTATGACACATGGCGATATAGGGGAAGCTGTGAGAGGTGCGCGAAAACACGACAATATAGGGGAAGGTATGAGATGTACGCAAACGTACAGCGATATAGGAGAAGTTATGAGAGGTGCGTGAAAACACGGCGATATAGGGGAAGGTATGAGAGGTGCACAATAATACAGCGATATAGGGGAAGGTATGGGAGGTGCGCGAAAACAGGGCGATATAGGGCACGTTATGAGATTTGCATGAAAACACATCAATATAGGGGAAGGTATGAGATGTGCACAAAAATACAGCGATATAGCAGAAGTTATGAGAGGTGCGTGAAAACACAGCGATACAGGGGAAGGTATGAGAGGTGCCCGAAAACACAGCGATATAGGGGACGCTATGGGAGGTGCGCGAAAAAACAGCGATTAAAGGGGACAGTATGAGATGTGCATGAATACACGGCGATATTGGGGAAGCCATGAGAGGTGCCTGAAAACACAGCGATATAGGGGAAGCTATGAGAGGTGTGCAAAAAACACAGCGATATCGGGGAAGTTATGGGAAGTGAGCGAAACAGGCCGATATAGGGGAAGGTATGAGAGGTACGCGAAGGCACAGTGATATAGGGGGCTATGGGAGGTGCACGACTACACGGCTATATAGGGGACGTTATGAGATGTGCATGAAAACACGGCAATATGGGGGAAGGTATGAGAGGTGCGCAAAAATACAGCATTATAGCAGAATTTTATGAGAGGTGCGTGAAAACACAGTAATATAGGGCAAGGTATGAGAAGTGCACGAAAACACAGCAATATAGGGGAAGGAATGGAGGTGCGCGAAAACAGTGCGATATAGGGGAAGGTATGAGAGACGCCGAAAACACAGCGATATAGGGTAGGCTATGGGACGTGTGCGCAAACACGGCAATATAGGGGAACTTATGAGAAGTGCACGAAAATACGGCGATACAGGGGAATGTATCAGAGGTGCGAGAAAGCACAGCGATATAGGGAACGTTATGAGATGTGCATGAAAACACAGCGATATAGGGGAAGATATGAGAGGTACACGAAAACACGGCGATATGGGAGAATGTATCAGAGGTGTGAGAAAACACAGCGATATAGGGGAAGTAATGAGAGGAGCGAAAAACATAGCGATCTAGGTGAAGACATGAGAGGTGCGCGAAAACACGGTGATATAGGGGAAGCTATGAGAGGTGAGCAAAAACACGGCGATATAGGGAAGCTGTGAGAGGTGTGCATAACACAGCGATAAAGTTGAATCTATGGGATATGCGCGAAAAGACAGCGATATAGGGAAAGTATGGGAGGTGCGCAAGGCACAGCGATATAGGGGATGCTATGGGAGGTGCGTGGATACACAGCGATATAGGGGACGTTATGAGATGTGCAGGAAGAAGCAGCGATATTAGGGAAGATATAAGAGGTGCACAAAAACACAGCGATATAGGAGAAGTTATGAGAGGTGCGTGAAAACACAGCGATATAGAGGGAGGTATGAGAGGTGCGTGAAAACACAGCGATATTGAGGGAGGTATGAGAGGTGCACGAAAACACAGCGATACAGGGGAAGGTACGGGAGGTGCTCGAAAACAGGGCGATATAGGGGACGGTATGAGATTTGTATGAAAACATGTCGATATAGGGGAAGCTATGAGAGGTGCGCGAAAACACGACAATATAGGGGACGGTATGAGAGGTGCGCAAGGCACAGCGATATAGGGGATGCTATGGGAGGTGCGTGAATACACATCGATACACGGACGTTATGAGATGTGCATGAAAACGCAGCGATATTAGGGAAGTTATGAGAGGTTCACAAAAACACAGCGACATAGGAGAGTGAATGGGAACTGTGCGAAAACAGGGCGATATACGCGAAGGTATGAGAAATGCGCGAAGGCACAGCAATATGTGGGAGGCTATGGGAGGTGCGCGACTACACAGTGATATAGGGGACGTTATGAGATGTGCATAAAAAAACAGCGATATGGGGAAGTTATGAGAGGTGCGCAAAAATGCAGAAATATTGGAGAAGTTATGAGAGGTGCGTGAAAACACAGCGATATAGGGGAAGGTATGAGAGGTGTGCGAAAACAGGGCGATATAGGGGAAGGTATGAGAGGTGTGCGAGAACACAGCAATATAGAGGAAATTCTAAGAGTGCGCGAAAACATGCAATACAGGAGAATGTATCAGAGGTGCGAGAAAACACAGCGATATAGGGGATGTAATGATAGGAGCAAAAACATAGCGATATAGGTGAAGACATGCGAGGTGCGCAAAACACGGCGAGATAGGGTAAGCTATGAGAGGTGAGCAATAACGCAGCGATTAAGGTGAAGCTATGGGTTGTGCGCGAAAACAGCGATGTAGTCGAAGCTATGGGAGGTGCACGAAAACATAGCGATATCGGGGAAGGTATGGGAGGTGCGCAAAAACAAGGCGATATAGGGGAAGGTATGAGAGGTGCGCGAAGGCACAGTGATGTAGGGGATGCTACGGGAGGTGCGCGAATGCACAGCGATATAGGGGACGTTATGAGATGTGCATGAAAACACGGCAATATAGGGGAAAGTATGAGATGTACGCAAAAGTACAGCGATATAGGAGAAGTTATGAGAGGTGCGTGAAACCACAACGATATAGGGGAAGGTATGAGAGGTGCACAATAATACAGCGATATAGGGGAAGGTATGGGAGGTGCGCGAAAATAGGGCGATATAGTGGAAATTATGAGATGTGCATGAAAAACACGGCAATATAGGGAAGGTAAGAGAGGTGCCCGAAAACACAGCGTTATAGGGCACGCTACGGGACGTGCGCGAAAACACGGCGATGTAGGGGAATGTATCAGAGGTGCGAGAAAGCACAGCGATATAGGGGACGTTATGAGAGGTACACGAAAACACGGCGATATGGGAGAATGTATCAGAGGTGTGAGAAAACACAGCAATATAGGGGAAGTAAAGAGAGGAGCGAAAACATAGCGATCTAGGTGAAGACATGAGAGGTGCGCGAAAACACGGCGATATAGGGGAAGCTATCAGAGGTGAGCAAAAACACGGTGATATAGGGCAAGCTGTGAGAGGTGTGCAATAACACAGCGAGAAAGTTGAATCTATGGGATGTGCGCGAAAAGACAGCGATATAGGGGAAGGTATGAGAGGTGCGCAAGGCACAGCAATATAGGGGATGCTCTGGGAGGTGCGTGAATACACAGCGATATAGGGGACGTTATGAGATGTGCATTAAAAGCGGGCGATATTAAGGAAGAAATAAGAGGTGCAGAAAACAAGGGCGATATAGGAGAAGTTATGAGAGGTGTGTGAAAACACAGAGATATAGGGGAAGGTACGAGAGGTGCTCGAAAACACAGCGATATAGGGGAAGGAATGAGAGGTGCGCAAAAACAGGGCGATATAGGGGAAGCATGAGAGGTGCGCGAAGGCACAGCGATATAGGGGATTCTATGGGAGGTGCGCGAATACACAGCGATATAGGGGACGTTATGAGATGTGCATAAAAACAAGGCGATATAGGGGAAGTTATGAGAGGTGTGCAAAAATACAGCAATATAGGAGAAGTTATGAGAGGTGACTGAAAACACAGCGATATAGGAGGAGGAATGAAAGGTGCACGAAAACACAGCGATATAGGGGAAGGTATGGGAGGTGCTCGAAAACAGGGCGATATAGGGGAAGGTATGAGAGGAGTGCGAAGACACAGCAATATAGGGGATGCTATGGGAGGTGCGCAAAAACACAGTGATATAGGGGAAGATATGAGAGGTGCGTGAAAGCAGGACAATATAGTGGAAGTTATGAGAGGTGAGCAATAATACAGTGATAAAAATGAATCTATGCGATGTGCGCAAAAACACAGCTATATAGGGGAAGGTATGAGAGGTGTGCAAGGCACAGCGATATACGGGATGCTATGGGAGGTGCGTGAATACACAGCGATATACGGGACGTTATGAGATGTGCATGAAAACGCAGCGATATTAGGGAAGGTATGAGAGGTTCACAAAAACACAGCGACATAGGAGAATGAATGGGAAGTGTGCGAAAACAGGGCGATATAGGCGAAGGTATGAGAAGTGCGCGAAGGCACAGCAATATGTGGGAGGCTATGGAGGTGCGCGACTACACAGTGATATGAGGACGTTATGAGATGCGCATAAAAACACAGCGATATGGGGAAAGTTATGAGAGGTGCGCAAAAATGCAGGAATATAGGAGAAGTTATGAGAGGTGCGTGAAAAGACAGCGATATTGGGGAAGGTATGAGAGGTGTGCAAAAACAGAGCGAAATAGTGGAAGGTATGAGAGGTGCGCGAAAACACCGTGATATAGGGGAAGACATGAGAGGTGCGCAAAAACAGGGCAATATAGTGGAAGCTATCGGACATGCGCGAAAGCACGGCGATACAGGGGAATGTATCAGAGGTGCGAGAAAACACAGCGATATAGGGGACGCTATGGGACGTTCACAAAAAAACAGTGATATAGGGGAAGGTATGAGAGTTGTGCGAGAACACGGCAATATAGGGGAAATTGTAAGAGGTGCGCAAAAACATGTCAATACAGGGGAATGTATCAGAGGTGCGAGAAAACACAGCGATATAGGGGAAGTTATGATAGGAGCAAAAACATAGCGATATAGGTGAAGACATGCGAGGTGCGTGAAAACACGGCGATATAGGGGAAGCTATGAGAGGTGAGCAATAACACAGCAATCAAGGTGAAGCTATGGGCTGTGCGCGAAAACAGCGATGTAGGCAAAGCTATGGTAGGTGCGCGAAAACAGGGCGATATAGGGGAAGGTATGAGAGGTGCGGGAAGGCACAGTGATATAGGGTATGCTACGGGAGGTGCGCGAATGCACAGTGATATAGTGGAGGTTATGAGATGTGCATGAAGACACGGCAATATAGGGGAAGGTATGAGATGTGCGCAAAAGTACAGCGATATAGGAGAAGTTATGAGAGGTGCGTGAAAACACAGCGATATAGGGGAAGGTATGAGAGGTGCAGGAAAACACAGCAATATAGGGGAAAGGTATGGGAGTTGCGCGAAAACAGGGCGATATAGGGGACTTTATGAGATGTGCATGAAAGCACATCAATATAGGGGAAGGTATGAAATGTGCGCAAAAATACAGCCATATAAGGGAAGGTATGAGAGGTGCACGAAAACACAGTGATATAGGGGAAGGTATAAGAGGTGCTCGAAAACAGGGCGATATAGTGGAAGGTATGAGAGGTGCCCGAAAACACAGCAATATAGGGGACGCTATGGGACGTGCACGAAAGCACAGTGATATAGGGGAAGTAATGAGAGGAGCGAAAACATAGCGATCTAGGTGAACACATGAGAGGTGCGCGAAAACACGGCGATATCGGGGAAGCTATGAGAGGTGAGCAAAAACACGGTGATATAGGGGAAGCTGTGAGAGGTGTGCAATAACAGAGCGATAAAGTTGAATCTATGGGATTTGCGCGAAAAGACAGCAATATAGGGGAAGGTATGAGAGGTGCGCAAGGCACAGCGATATAGGGGATGCTATGGGAGGTCCGTGAATACACAGCGATATGGGGACTTTATGAGATGTGCATTAAAACGCAGCGATATTCGGGAAGATATAAGAGGTGCACAAAAACACAGCGATATAGGAGAAGTTATGAGAGGTGTGTGAAAACACAGCGATATAGGGGAAGGTACGAGAGGTGCTCGAAAACACAGCGATATAGGGGAAGGAATGAGAGGTGCGCGAAAACAGGGCGATATAGGGAAGCATGAGAGGTGCGCGAAGGCACAGCGATATAGGGGATTCTATGGGAGGTGCGCGAATACACAGCGATATAGGGGACGTTATGAGATGTGCATAAAAACAAGGCGATATAGGGGAAGTTATGAGAGGTGTGCAAAAATACAGCAATATAGGAGAAGTTATGAGAGGTGAGTGAAAACACAGCGATATAGGAGGAGGAATGAGCGGTGCGCGAAAACACCGTGATATAGCGGAAGACATGAGAGGTGCACAAAAACAGGGCAATATAGTGGAAGCTATGGGATGTGGGCGAAAATACGGCGATACAGGGGAATGTATCAGAGGTGCGAGAAAACACAACGATATAGGGGATGCTATTGGACGTGAGCAAAAAAAACAGTGATGTAGGGGAAGGTATGAGAGGTGTGCGAGAACACGGCAATATAGGGGTAATTGTAAGAGGTGCGCGAAAACATGGCAATACAGGGGAATGTATCAGAGGTGCGAAAAAACACAGCGATATAGGGGAAGTAATGATAGGAGCAAAAACATAGCGATATAGGTGAAGACATGCGAGGTGCGTGAAAACACGACGATATAGGGGAAGCTATGAGAGGTGAGCAATAACACAGCAATCAAGGTGAAGCTATGGGATGTGCGCGAAAACAGCGATGTATGCAAAGCTATGGGAGGTGCACGAAAACACAACGAAATCAGGGAAGGTATGGGAGGTGAGCGAAAACAGGGCGATATAGGGGAAGGTATGAGAGGTGCTCGAAAACACAGCGATATAGGGGAAGGAATGAGAGGTGCGCGAAAACAGGGCGATATAGGGGAAGCATGAGAGGTGCGCGAAGGCACAGCGATATAGGGGATTCTATGGGAGGTGCGCGAATACACAGCAATATAGGGGACGTTATGAAATGTGCATAAAAACAAGGCGATATAGGGGAAGTTATGAGAGGTGTGCAAAAATACAGCAATATAGGAGAAGTTATGAGAGGTGAGTGAAAACACAGAGATATAGGAGGAGGAATGAGCGGTGCGCGAAAACACCGTGATATAGCGGAAGACATGAGAGGTGCACAAAAACAGGGCAATATAGTGGAAGCTATGGGATGTGTGCGAAAACACGGCGATACAGGGGAATGTATCAGAGGTGCGAGAAAACACAACGATATAGGGGATGCTATGGGACGTGAGCAAAAAAAACAGTGATGTAGGGGAAGATATGAGAGGTGTGCGAGAACACGGCAATATAGGGGTAATTGTAAGAGGTGCGCGAAAACATGGCAATACAGGGGAATGTATCAGAGGTGCGAAAAAACACAGCGATATAGGGGAAGTAATGATAGGAGCAAAAACATAGCGATATAGGTGAAGACATGCGAGGTGCGTGAAAACACGGCGATATAGGGGAAGCTATGAGAGGTGAGCAATAACACAGCAATCAAGGTGAAGCTATGGGATGTACGCGAAAACAGCGATGTATGCAAAGCTATGGGAGGTGCACGAAAACACAACGAAATCAGGGAAGGTATGGGAGGTGAGCGAAAACAGGGCGATATAGGGGAAGGTATGAGAGGTGCGGGAAGGCACAGTGATATAGGGTATGCTACGGGAGGTGCGCGAATGCACAGTGATATAGTGGAGGTTATGAGATGTGCATGAAGACACGGCAATATAGGGGAAGGTATGAGACGTGCGCAAAAGTACAGCGATATAGGAAAAGTTATGAGAGGTGCGTGAAAACACAGAGATATAGGGGAAGGTATGAGAGGTGCACGAAAACACAGCAATATAGGGGAAGGTATGGGAGGTGCGCGAAAACAGGGCGATATAGGGGACGTTATGAGATGTGCATGAAAGCACATCAATATAGGGGAAGGTATGAAATGTGCGCAAAAATACAGCCATATAAGGGAAGGTATGAGAGGTGCACGAAAACACAGCAATATAGGGGACGCTATGGGACGTGCACGAAAGCACAGTGATATAGGGGAAATAATGAGAGGAGCGAAAACATAGCGATGTCAGCGAAGCTATGGGAGGTGCGCGAAAACACAGCGATAAAGGGGACGGTACGAGATGTGCATGTATACACGGCGATGTTGGGGAAGCCATGAGAGGTGCGTGAAAACACAGCGATATAGGGTAAGGTATGAGAGGTGTGCAAAAACACAGCGATATAGGTGAAGTTATGAGAGGTGGGTGACAACACAGCGACATAGTGGAAGGAATGAGAGGTGCACGAAAACACAGCGATATAGTGGAAGGAATGGGAGGTGCGCGAAAACAGGGCGATATAGGGGATGGTATGAGAGGTGCGTGAAAACAGGGCAATATAGTGGAAGCTATGGGATGTGCGCGAAAACAGGGCGATATAGGGGAAGGTATGAGAGGTGCCAGAAAACACAGCGATATAGGGGACGCGATGGGACGTGTGCCAAAACATGGCGATATAGGGGAAATTATTAGAGGTGCGCGAAAACACGGAGATACAGGGGAATGTATCAGAGGTGCGAGAAAGCACAGCAATATAGGGGACGTTATGAGATGTGCACGAAACACAGCGATATAGGGGAATGTATAGGAGGTGCGCAAAAACAGGGCGATATAGGGGATGATATGAGAGGTACACGAAGGCACAGCGATATAAGCGATGTTATGGGATGTGCGCGAAAACACAGTGATATAGGGGACGGAATGAGATGTGTATGAAAACACGGCGATATAGAGGAAGCTATGAGAGGTGCGCGAAAACACGGCGATATGGGAGAATATATCAGAGGTGCGTGAAAACACGACGATATAGGGGAAGCTATGAGGGGTGAGCAAAAACACGGTGATATTGGGAAAGGTATGAGAGGTGTGCGAAGGCGCAGCGATATAGGGGATGTTATGGGAGGTGCGAGAATACACAGTGATATAGTGGAAGACATGAGGGGTGCGCGAAAGCAGGGCAATATAGTAGAAGCTATGAGAGGTGAGCAAAAACACGGCGATATAGGGGAAGTTATGAGAGGTGAGCAATAACACAGCGATGAAGGTGAATCTATGGGATGTGCGCAAAAAGACAGCGATATAGGGGAAGGTATGCGAGGTGCGCAAGGCACAGCAATATAGGGGATGCTATGGGAGATGCGTGAATACACAGCGATATACGGGACGTTATGAGATGTGCATGAAAACGCAGCGATATTAGGGAAGGTATGAGAGGTTCACAAAAGCACAGCAATATAGGAGAATGAATGGGAGGTGCGCGAAAGCAGGGCGATATAGTGGAAGCTATGGGATGAGCGTGAAAACAGTGCGATATAGGGGAAGGTATGAGAGGTGCACAATAATACAGCGATATAGGGGAAGGTATGGGAGGTGCGCGAAAACAGGGCGATATAGCGGACGTTATGAGATGTGCATGAAAACACGGCAATATAGGGGAAGGTAAGAGAGGTGCCCGAAAACACAGCGTTATATGGCACGCTATGGGACGTGCGTGAAAACACGGTGATATAGGGGAAATTATGAGAAGTGCACGAAAACACGGCGATACAGGGGAATGTATCAGAGGTGCGAGAAAGCACAGCGATATAGGGGACGTTATGAGAGGTACACGAAAACACGGCGATATGGGAGAATGTATCAGAGGTATGAGAAAACACAGCGATATAGGGGAAGTAATGAGAGGAGCGAAAACATAGCGATCTAGGTGAAGACATGAGAGGTGCGCGAAAACACGGCGATATAGGGGAAGCTATCAGAGGTGAGCAAAAACACGGCGATATAGGGCAAGCTGTGAGAGGTGTGTAATAACACAGCGATAAAGTTGAATCTATGGGATGTGCGTGAAAAGACAGCGATATAGGGGAAGGTATGAGAAGTGCGCAAGGCACAGCAATATAGGGGATGCTATGGGAGGTGCGTGAATACACAGCGATATACGGGACGTTATGAGATGTGCATGAAAACGCAGCGATATTAGGGAAGGTATGAGAGGTTCACAAAAACACAGCGACATAGGAGAATGAATGGGAAGTGTGCGAAAACAGGGCGATATAGGCGAAGGTATGAGAAGTGCGCGAAGGCACAGCAATATGTGGGAGGCTATGGGAGGTGCGCGACTACACAGTGATATGAGGACGTTATGAGATGTGCATAAAAACACAGCGATATGGGGAAAGTTATGAGAGGTGCGCAAAAATGCAGGAATATAGGAGAAGTTATGAGAGGTGCGTGAAAAGACAGCGATATAGGGGAAGGTATGAGAGGTGTGCAAAAACAGAGCGAAATAGTGGAAGCTATGGGACATGCGCGAAAGCACGGCGATACAGGGGAATGTATCAGAGGTGCGAGAAAACACAGCGATATAGGGGACGCTATGGGACGTTCGCAAAAAAACAGTGATATAGGGGAAGGTATGAGAGTTGTGCGAGAACACGGCAATATAGGGGAAATTGTAAGAGGTGCGCAAAAACATGTCAATACAGGGGAATGTATCAGAGGTGCGAGAAAACACAGCGATATAGGGGAAGTAATGATAGGAGCAAAAACATAGCGATATAGGTGAAGACATGCGAGGTGCGTGAAAACACGGCGATATAGGGGAAGCTATGAGAGGTGAGCAATAACACAGCAATCAAGGTGAAGCTATGGGCTGTGCGCGAAAACAGCGATGTAGGCAAAGCTATGGGAGGTGCGCGAAAACAGGGCGATATAGGGGAAGGTATGAGAGGTGCGGGAAGGCACAGTGATATAGGGTATGCTACGGGAGGTGCGCGAATGCACAGTGATATAGTGGAGGTTATGAGATGTGCATGAAGACACGGCAATATAGGGGAAGGTATGAGATGTGCGCAAAAGTACAGCGATATAGGAGAAGTTATGAGAGGTGCGTGAAAACACAGCGATATAGGGGAAGGTATGAGAGGTGCAGGAAAACACAGCAATATAGGGGAAAGGTATGGGAGTTGCGCGAAAACAGGGCGATATAGGGGACTTTATGAGATGTGCATGAAAGCACATCAATATAGGGGAAGGTATGAAATGTGCGCAAAAATACAGCCATATAAGGGAAGGTATGAGAGGTGCACGAAAACACAGTGATATAGGGGAAGGTATAAGAGGTGCTCGAAAACAGGGCGATATAGTGGAAGGTATGAGAGGTGCCCGAAAACACAGCAATATAGGGGACGCTATGGGACGTGCACGAAAGCACAGTGATATAGGGGAAGTAATGAGAGGAGCGAAAACATAGCGATCTAGGTGAACACATGAGAGGTGCGCGAAAACACGGCGATATCGGGGAAGCTATGAGAGGTGAGCAAAAACACGGCGATATAGGGGAAGCTGTGAGAGGTGTGCAATAACAGAGCGATAAAGTTGAATCTATGGGATTTGCGCGAAAAGACAGCAATATAGGGGAAGGTATGAGAGGTGCGCAAGGCACAGCGATATAGGGGATGCTATGGGAGGTGCGTGAATACACAGCGATATGGGGACTTTATGAGATGTGCATTAAAACGCAGCGATATTCGGGAAGATATAAGAGGTGCACAAAAACACAGCGATATAGGAGAAGTTATGAGAGGTGTGTGAAAACACAGCGATATAGGGGAAGGTACGAGAGGTGCTCGAAAACACAGCGATATAGGGGAAGGAATGAGAGGTGCGCGAAAACAGGGCGATATAGGGGAAGCATGAGAGGTGCGCGAAGGCACAGCGATATAGGGGATTCTATGGGAGGTGCGCGAATACACAGCGATATAGGGGACGTTACGAGATGTGCATAAAAACAAGGCGATATAGGGGAAGTTATGAGAGGTGAGTGAAAACACAGCGATATAGGAGGAGGAATGAGCGGTGCGCGAAAACACTGTGATATAGCGGAAGACATGAGAGGTGCACAAAAACAGGGCAATATAGTGGAAGCTATGGGATGTGTGCGAAAACACGGCGATACAGGGGAATGTATCAGAGGTGCGAGAAAACACAACGATATAGGGGATGCTATGGGACGTGAGCAAAAAAAACAGTGATGTAGGGGAAGATATGAGAGGTGTGCGAGAACACGGCAATATAGGGGTAATTGTAAGAGGTGCGCGAAAACATGGCAATACAGGGGAATGTATCAGAGGTGCGAAAAAACACAGCGATATAGGGGAAGTAATGATAGGAGCAAAAACATAGCGATATAGGTGAAGACATGCGAGGTGCGTGAAAACACGGCGATATAGGGGAAGCTATGAGAGGTGAGCAATAACACAGCAATCAAGGTGAAGCTATGGGATGTGCGCGAAAACAGCGATGTATGCAAAGCTATGGGAGGTGCACGAAAACACAACGAAATCAGGGAAGGTATGGGAGGTGAGCGAAAACAGGGCGATATAGGGGAAGGTATGAGAGGTGCGGGAAGGCACAGTGATATAGGGTATGCTACGGGAGGTGCGCGAATGCACAGTGATATAGTGGAGGTTATGAGATGTGCATGAAGACACGGCAATATAGGGGAAGGTATGAGACTTGCGCAAAAGTACAGCAATATAGGAAAAGTTATGAGAGGTGCGTGAAAACACAGAGATATAGGGGAAGGTATGAGAGGTGCACGAAAACACAGCAATATAGGGGAAGGTATGGGAGGTGCGCGAAAACAGGGCGATATAGGGGACGTTATGAGATGTGCATGAAAGCACATCAATATAGGGGAAGGTATGAAATGTGCGCAAAAATACAGCCATATAAGGGAAGGTATGAGAGGTGCACGAAAACACAGCAATATAGGGGACGCTATGGGACGTGCACGAAAGCACAGTGATATAGGGGAAGTAATGAGAGGAGCGAAAACATAGCGATGTCAGCGAAGCTATGGGAGGTGCGCGAAAACACAGCGATAAAGGGGACGGTACGAGATGTGCATGTATACACGGCGATGTTGGGGAAGCCATGAGAGGTGCGTGAAAACACAGCGATATAGGGGAAGGTATGAGAGGTGTGCAAAAACACAGCGATATAGGTGAAGTTATGAGAGGTGGGTGACAACACAGCGACATAGTGGAAGGAATGAGAGGTGCACGAAAACACAGCGATATAGTGGAAGGAATGGGAGGTGCGCGAAAACAGGGCGATATAGGGGATGGTATGAGAGGTGCGCGAAAACAGGGCAATATAGTGGAAGCTATGGGATGTGCGCGAAAACAGGGCGATATAGGGGAAGGTATGAGAGGTGCCAGAAAACACAGCGATATAGGGGACGCGATGGGACGTGTGGCAAAACATGGCGATATAGGGGAAATTATTAGAGGTGCGCGAAAACACGGAGATACAGGGGAATGTATCAGAGGTGCGAGAAAGCACAGCGATATAGGGGACGTTATGAGATGTGCACGAAACACAGCGATATAGGGGAATGTTTAGGAGGTGCGCAAAAACAGGGCGATATAGGGGATGATATGAGA
The DNA here is from genome assembly GCF_030028105.1 of Mobula birostris. NCBI lineage: Eukaryota > Metazoa > Chordata > Chondrichthyes > Myliobatiformes > Myliobatidae > Mobula > Mobula birostris. Next base: position 140,351 of record NW_027278348.1, read on the forward strand.
GGTACACGAAGGCACAGCGATATAAGGGATGTTATGGGATGTGCGCGAAAACACAGTGATATAGGGGACGGAATGAGATGTGTATGAAAACACGGCGATATAGAGGAAGCGATGAGAGGTGCGCGAAAACACGGCGATATGGGAGAATATATCAGAGGTGCGTGAAAACACGACGATATAGGGGAAGCTATGAGGGGTGAGCAAAAACACGGCGATATTTGGAAAGGTATGAGAGGTGTGCGAAGGCGCAGCGATATAGGGGATGTTATGGGAGGTGCGCGAATACACAGTGATATAGTGGAAGACATGAGGGGTGCGCGAAAGCAGGGCAATATAGTGGAAGCTATGAGAGGTGATCAAAAACACGGCGATATAGGGGAAGTTATGAGAGGTGAGCAATAACACAGCGATGAAGGTGAATCTATGGGATGTGCGCAAAAAGACAGCGATATAGGGGAAGGTATGCGAGGTGCGCAAGGCACAGCAATATAGGGGATGCTATGGGAGATGCGTGAATACACAGCGATATACGGGACGTTATGAGATGTGCATGAAAACGCAGCGATATTAGGGAAGGTATGAGAGGTTCACAAAAGCACAGCAATATAGGAGAATGAATGGGAGGTGCGCGAAAGCAGGGCGATATAGTGGAAGCTATGGGATGAGCGTGAAAACAGTGCGATATAGGGGAAGGTATGAGAGGTGCACAATAATACAGCGATATAGGGGAAGGTATGGGAGGTGCGCGAAAACAGGGCGATATAGCGGACGTTATGAGATGTGCATGAAAACACGGCAATATAGGGGAAGGTAAGAGAGGTGCCCGAAAACACAGCGTTATATGGCACGCTATGGGACGTGTGTGAAAACACGGTGATATAGGGGAAATTATGAGAAGTGCACGAAAACACGGCGATACAGGGAAATGTATCAGAGGTGCGAGAAAGCACAGCGATATAGGGGACGTTATGAGAGGTACACGAAAACACGGCGATATGGGAGAATGTATCAGAGGTATGAGAAAACACAGCGATATAGGGGAAGTAATGAGAGGAGCGAAAACATAGCGATCTAGGTGAAGACATGAGAGGTGCGCGAAAACACGGCGATATAGGGGAAGCTATCAGAGGTGAGCAAAAACACGGCGATATAGGGCAAGCTGTGAGAGGTGTGCAATAACACAGCGATAAAGTTGAATCTATGGGATGTGCGCGAAAAGACAGCGATATAGGGGAAGGTATGAGAAGTGCGCAAGGCACAACAATATAGGGGATGCTATGGGAGGTGCGTGAATACACAGTGGTATAGGGGACGTTATGAGATGTGCATTAAAATGCAGCGATATTAAGGAAGAAATAAGAGATGCAGAAAACATGGGCGATATAGGAGAAATTATGAGAGGTGCGAGAAAACACGGCGATACAGGGGAATGTATCAGAGGTGCGAGAAAGCACAGCGATATAGGGGACGTTATGAGATGTATATGAAAACACAGCGATATAGGGGAAGATATGAGAGGTACACGAAGGCACAGCGATATAGGGGATGCTATGGGATGTGCGTGAAAACACAGTGATACAGGAGATGGTATGAGATGTGCATGAAAACACAACGATATAGGGGAAGATATGAGAGGTACAGGAAGGCACAGCGATATAACGGATGGTATGGGATGTGCGTGAAAACACAGTGATATAGGAGACGGTATGAGATATGCATGAAAACACGGCGATATGGGAGAATGTATCAGAGGTGCGAGAAAACACAGCGATATAGGGGAAGTAATGAGAGGAGCGAAAACATAGCGATCTAGGTGAAGACATGAGAGGTGCGCGAAAACACGGCGATATCGGGGAAGATATGAGAGGTGAGCAAAAACACGGCGATATAGGGGAAGCTGTGAGAGGTGTGCAATAACACAGCGATAAAGTTGAATCTATGGGATGTGCGCGAAAAGACAGCAATATAGGGGAAGGTATGAGAGGTGCGCAAGGCACAGCGATATAGGGGATGCTATGGGAGGTGCGTGAATACACAGCGATATGGGGACTTTATGAGATGTGCATTAAAACGCAGCGCTATTAGGGAAGATATAAGAGGTGCACAAAAACACAGCGATATAGGAGAAGGTATGAGAGGTGTGCAAAAACACAGCGATATAGGTGAAGTTATGAGAGGTGGGTGACAACACAGCGAGATAGTGGAAGGAATGAGAGGTGCACGAAAACACAGTGATATAGTGGAAGGAATGGGAGGTGCGCGAAAACAGGGCGATATAGGGGATGGTATGAGAGGTGCGCGAAAACAGGGCAATATAGTGGAAGCTATGGGATGTGCACGAAAACGGGGCGATATAGGGGAAGGTATGAGAGGTGCAAGAAAACACAGCGATATAGGGGAAGGAATGAGAGGTGCGCGAAAACAGGGCGATATAGGGGAAGATATGAGAGGTACACGAAGGCACAGCGAAATAAGGGATGTTATGGGATGTGCGCGAAAACACAGTGATATAGGGGACGGAATGAGATGTGTATGAAAACACGGCGATATAGAGGAAGCTATGAGAGGTGCGCGAAAACACGGCGATATGGGAGAATATATCAGAGGTGCGTGAAAACACGACGATATAGGGGAAGCTATGAGGGGTGAGCAAAAACACGGCGATATTGGGGAAGCTATGAGATGTGTGCAATAACACAGCGATAAAGTTGAATCTATGGGATGTGCGTGAAAAGACAGCGATATAGGGGAAGATATAAGAGGTGCGCAAGGCACAGCGATATAGGGGATGCTATGGGAAGTGCGTGAATACACAGCGATATAGGTGACGTTATGAGATGTGCATGAAAACGTAGAGATATTAGGGAAGATATAAGAGGTGCACAAAAACACAGCGATATAGGAGAAGTTATGAGAGGTGTGTGAAAACACAGCGATATAGGGTAAGATATGAGAGGTGCAAGAAAACACAGCGATATAGGGGAAGGAATGAGAGGTGCGCGAAAACAGGGCGATATACGGGAAGGTATGAGAGGTACACGAAGGCCCAGCAATATAGGGGATGCTATGGGAGGTGCGCGAAAACACAGTGATATAGGGGAAGACAAGAGAGGGGCGTGAAAGCAGGGCAATATAGTGGAAGCTATGAGAGGTGAGCAAAAAAACGGCGATATAGGGGAAGCTATAAGAAGTGAGCAATAACACAGTGATAAAGGTGATTCTATGGGCTGTGCATGAAAACACGGTAATATAGGGGAAGTTATGAGAGGTGCGCAAAATTGCAGCGATATAGGAGAAGTTATGAGAGGTGCGTGAAAACACAGCAATATAGGGAAAGGTATGAGAGGTGTGCGAAGGCGCAGCGATATAGGGGATGTTATGGGAGGTGCACGAATACACAGTGATATAGTGGAAGACATGAGGGGTGCGCGAAAGCAGGGCAATATAGTGGAAGCTATGAGAGGTGAGCAAAAACACGGCGATATAGGGGAAGTTATGAGAGGTGAGCAATAACACAGCGATGAAGGTGAATCTATAGGAAGTGCGCAAAAAGACAGCGATATAGGGGAAGGTATGCGAGGTGCGCAAGGCACAGCAATATAGGGGATGCTATGGGAGATGCGTGAATACACAGCGATATACGGGACGTTATGAGATGTGCATGCAAACGCAGCGATATTAGGGAAGGTATGAGAGGTTCACAAAAGCACAGCAATATAGGAGAATGAATGGGAGGTGCGCGAAAACAGGGCGATATAGTGGAAGCTATGGGATGAGCGTGAAAACAGTGCGATATAGGGGAAGGTATGAGAGGTGCCCGAAAACACAGCGATATAGGGGAAGGAATGAGAGGCGTGCGAAAACACGGCGATACAGGGGAATGTTATAGAGGTGCGAGAAAGCCCAGCAAAATAGGGGACGTTATGAGATGTGCATGAAAACACAGTGATATAGGGGAAGATATGAAAGGTACACGAAGGCTCAGCGATATAGGGGATGCTATGGGATGTGCGTGAAAACACAGTGATATAGGAGACGGTATGAGATGTGCATGAAAACAGGGCGATATAGGGGATGCTATGAGAGGTGCGCGAAAACACGGCGATATGGGAGAATGTATCAGAGGTGCGAGAAAACACAGCGATATAGGGGAAGTAATGAGAGGAGTGAAAACATAGCGATCTAGGTGAAGACATGAGAGGTGCGCGAAAACACGGCGATATAGGGGAAGCTATGAGAGGTGAGCAAAAACACGGCGATATAGGGGAAGCTGTGAGAGGTGTGCAATAACACAGCGATAAAGTTGAATCTATGGGATGTGCGCGTAAAGACTGCGATATAGGGGAAGGTATGAGAGGTGCGCAAGGCACAGCGATATAGGGGATGCTATAGGAGGTGCGTGAATACACAGCGATATAGGGGACGTTATGAGATGTGCATTAAAACGCAGCGATATTAGGGAAGATATAAGAGGTGCACAAAAACACAGCAATATAGGAGAAGTTATGGGAGGTGTGTGAAAACACAGCGATATAGTGGAATGTATGAGTGGTGCACAAAAACACAGCGATATAGGGGAAGGAATGAGAGGAGCGCGAAAACAGGGCGATATATGGGAAGTATGAGAGTTGCGCGAAGGCACAGCGATATAGGGGATTCTATGGGATGTGCGCGAATACACAGCGATATAGGGGACGTTATGAGATGTGCAGAAAAACACGGCGATATAGAGGAAGTTATGAGAGGTGAGTGAAAACACAGCGATATAGGAGGAGGTATGAAAGGTGCACGAAAACACGGCGATATAGGGGAAGGTACGGAAGGTGCTCGAAAACAGGGCGATATAGGGGAAGGTATGAGAGTAGTGCGAAGACAAAGCAATATAGGGGATGCTATGGGAGGTGCGCGAAAACACAGTGATATGGGGAAGACATGAGAGGTGCGTGAAAGCAGGACAATATAGTGGAAGCTATGAGAGGTGAGCAAAAACACGGCGATATAGGGGAAGCTATGAGAGGTGAGCAATAACACAGCGATAAAGGAGAATCTATGGGATGTGCGCGAAAAGACAGCGATATAGGGGAAGGTATGAGAGGTGCACAAGGCACAGCGATATGGGGGATTCTATGGGAGGTGCGCGAATACACAGCGATATAGGGGATGTTATGAGATGTGCATAAAAACACGGCGATAGAGGGGAAATTATGAGAGGTGCGCAAAAATACAGCAATACAAGAGAAGTTATGAGACGTGCGTGAAAACACAGCGATATAGGGGGAGGTATGGGAGGTGCTCGAAAACAGGGCGATATAGGGGACGGTATGAGAGAAGTGCGAAGACACAGCAATATAGGGGATGCTATGGGAGGTGCGCGAAAACACAGTGATATAGTGGAAGACATGAGAGGTGCGTGAAAGCAAGACAATATAGTGGAAGCTATGAGAGGTGAGCAATAACACAGTGATAAAAGTGAATCTATGGGATGTGCGCAAAAACACAGCTATATAGGGGAAGGTATGAGAGGTTCACAAAAACACAGCGACAGGAGAATGAAAGGGAAGTGTGCGAAAACAGGGCGATATAGGCAAAGGTATGAGAAGTGCGCGAAGGCACAGCAATATGTGGGAGGCTATGGGAGGTGCGTGACTACACAGTGATATGAGGACGTTATGAGAGGTGCATAAAAACACAGCGATATGGGGAAAGTTATGAGAGGTGCGCAAAAATGCAGGAATCTTGGAGAAGTTATGAGAGGTGCGTGAAAAGACAGCGATATAGGGGAAGGTATGAGAGGTGTGCATAAACAGAGCGAAATAGTGGAAGGTATGAGAGGTGCGCGAAAACACCGTGATATAAGGGAAGACATGAGAGATGCGCAAAAACAGGGCAATATAGTGGAAGCTATGGGACATGCGCGAAAGCACGGCGATACAGGGGAATGTATCAGAGGTGCGAGAAAACACAGCGATATAGGGGACGCTATGGGACGTGCGCAAAAAAACAGTGATATAGGGGAAGGTATGAGAGGTGTGCGAGAACACGGCAATATAGGGGAAATTGTAAGAGGTGCGCAAAAACATGTCAATACAGGGGAATATATCAGAGGTGCAAGAAAACACAGCGATATAGGGGAAGTAATGATAGGAGCAAAAACATAGCGACATAGGTGAAGACATGCGAGGTGCGTGAAAACACGGCGATATAGGGGAAGCTATGAGAGGTGAGCAATAACACAGCAATCAAGGTAAAGCTATGGGATGTGCGCGAAAACAGCGATGTATGCAAAGCTGTGGGAGGTGCACGAAAACACAGCGAAATCAGGGAAGGCATGGGAGGTGAGCGAAAACAGGGCGATATAGGGGAAGGTATGAGAGGTGCGGGAAGGCACAGTGATATAGGGTATGCTACGGGAGGTGCGCGAATGCACAGTGATATAGCGGAGGTTATGAGATGTGCATGAAGACACGGCAATATAGGGGAAGGTATGAGATGTGCGCAAAAGTACAGCGATATACGAAAAGTTATGAGAGGTGCGTGAAAACACAGCGATATAGGGGAAGGTATGAGAGGTGCACGAAAACATAGCAACATAGGGGAAGGTATGGGAGGTGCGCGAAAACAGGGCGATATAGGGGACTTTATGAGATGTGCATGAAAGCACATCAATATAGCGGAAGGTATGAAATGTGCGCAAAAATACAGCCATATAAGGGAAGGTATGAGAGGTGCACGAAAACACAGTGATATAGGGGAAGGTATAAGAGGTGCTCGAAAACAGGGCGATATAGTGGAAGGTATGAGAGGTGCCCGAAAACACAGCAATATAGGGGACGCTATGGGACGTGCACGAAAGCACAGTGATATAGGGGAAGTAATGAGAGGAGCGAAAACATAGCGATGTCAGCGAAGCTATGGGAGGTGCGCGAAAACACAGCGATAAAGGGGACGGTACGAGATGTGCATGTATAAACGGCGATGTTGGGGAAGCCATGAGAGGTGCGTGAAAACACAGCGATATAGGGGAAGGTATGAGAGGTGTGCAAAAACACAGTGATATAGGTGAAGTTATGAGAGGTGGGTGACAACACAGCGATATAGTGGAAGGAATGAGAGGTGCACGAAAACACAGCGATATAGTGGAAGGAATGGGAGGTGCGCGAAAACAGGGCGATATAGGGGATGGTATGAGAGGTGCGCGAAAACAGGGCAATATAGTGGAAGCTATGGGATGTGCGCGAAAACAGGGCGATATAGGGGAAGGTATGAGAGGTGCCAGAAAACACAGCGATATAGGGGACGCGATGGGACGTGTGCCAAAACATGGCGATATAGGGGAAATTATTAGAGGTGCGCGAAAACACGGAGATACAGGGGAATGTATCAGAGGTGTGAGAAAGCACAGCGATATAGGGGACGTTATGAGATGTGCATGAAAACACAGCGATATAGGGGAAGATATGAGAGGTACACGAAGGCACAGCGATATAAGGGATGTTATGGGATGTGCACGAAAACACAGTGATATAGGGGACGGAATGAGATGTGTATGAAAACACGGCGATATAGAGGAAGCTATGAGAGGTGCGCGAAAACACGGCGATATGGGAGAATATATCAAAGGTGCGTGAAAACACGACGATATAGGGGAAGCTATGAGGGGTGAGCAAAAACACGGCAATATTGGGGAAGCTATGAGATGTGTGCAATAACACAGCGATAAAGTTGAATCTATGGGATGTGCGCGAAAAAACAGCGATATAGGAGACGGTATGAGATATGCATGAAAACACGGCGATATGGGAGAATGTATCAGAGGTGCGAGAAAACACAGCGATATAAGGGAAGTAATGAGAGGAGCGAAAACATGGCGATCTAGGTGAAGACATGAGAGGTGTGCGAAAACACGGCGATATCGGGGAAGATATGAGAGGTGAGCAAAAACACGGCGATATAGGGGAAGCTGTGAGAGGTGTGCAATAACACAGCGATAAAGTTGAATCTATGGGATGTGCGCGAAAAGACAGCAATATAGGGGAAGGTATGAGAGGTGCGCAAGGCACAGCGATATAGGGGATGCTATGGGAGGTGCGTGAATACACAGCGATATGGGGACTTTATGAGATGTGCATTAAAACGCAGCGCTATTAGGGAAGATATAAGAGGTGCACAAAAAGACAGCGATACAGGAGAAGTTATGAGAGGTGTGTGAAAACACAGCGATATAGGGGAAGGTACGAGAGGTGCTCGAAAACACAGCGATATAGGGGAAGGAATGAGAGGTGCGCGAAAACAGGGCGATATAGGGGAAGCATGAGAGGTGCACGAAGGCACAGCGATATAGGGGATTCTATGGGAGGTGCGCGAATACACAGCAATATAGGGGACGTTATGAGATGTGCATAAAATCAAGGTGATATAAGGGAAGTTATGAGAGGTGTGCAAAAATACAGCAATATAGGAGAAGTTATGAGAGGTGAGTGAAAACACAGCGATATAGGAGGAGGAATGAGCGGTGCGCGAAAACACCGTGATATAGCGGAAGACATGAGAGGTGCACAAAAACAGGGCAATATAGTGGAAGCTATGGGATGTGTGCGAAAACACAGCGATACAGGGGAATGTATCAGAGGTGCGAGAAAACACAACGATATAGGGGATGCTATGGGACGTGAGCAAAAAAAACAGTGATGTAGGGGAAGGTATGAGAGGTGTGCGAGAACACGGCAATATAGGGGAAATGGTAAGAGGTGCGCAAAAACATGGCAATACAGGGGAATGTATCAGAGGTGCGAAAAAACACAGCGATATAGGGGAAGTAATGATAGGAGCAAAAACATAGCGACAGAGGTGAAGACATGCGAGGTGCGTGAAAACACGGCGATATAGGGGAAGCTATGAGAGGTGAGCAATAACACAGCAATCAAGGTGAAGCTATGGGATGTGCGCGAAAACAGCGATGTATGCAAAGCTATGGGAGGTGCACGAAAACACAGCAAAATCAGGCAAGGTATGGGAGGTGAGCGAAAACAGGGCGATATAGGGGAAGGTATGAGAGGTGCGGGAAGGCACAGTGATATAGGGTATGCTACGGGAGGTGCGCGAATGCACAGTGATATAGCGGAGGTTATGAGATGTGCATGAAGACACGGCAATATAGGGGAAGGTATGAGATGCGCGCAAAAGTACAGCGATATAGGAAAAGTTATGAGAGGTGCGTGAAAACACAGCGATATAGGGGAAGGTATGAGACGTGCACGAAAACATAGCAATATAGGGGAAGGTATGGGAGGTGCGCGAAAACAGGGCGATATAGGGGACTTTAGGAGATGTGCATGAAAGCACATCAATATAGGGGAAGGTATGAAATGTGCGCAAAAATACAGCGATATAGGAAAAGTTATGAGAGGTGCGTGAAAACACAGCGATATAGGGGAAGGTATGAGAGGTGCACGAAAACACAGTGATATAGGGGAAGGTATAAGAGGTGCTCGAAAACAGGGCGATATAGTGGAAGGTATGAGAGGTGCCCGAAAACACAGCAATATAGGGGACGCTATGGGACGTGCACAAAAGCACAGTGATATAGGGGAAGTAATGAGAGGAGCGAAAACATAGCGATGTCAGCGAAGCTATGGGAGGTGCGCGAAAACACAGCGATAAAGGGGACGGTACGAGATGTGCATGTATACACGGCGATGTTGGGGAAGCCATGAGAGGTGCGTGAAAACACAGCGATATAGGGGAAGGTATGAGAGGTGTGCAAAAACACAGCGATATAGGTGAAGTTATGAGAGGTGGGTGACAACACAGCGATATAGTGGAAGGAATGAGAGGTGCACGAAAACACAGCGATATAGTGGAAGGAATGGGAGGTGCGCGAAAACAGGGCGATATAGGGGATGGTATGAGAGGTGCGCGAAAACAGGGCAATATAGTGGAAGCTATGGGATGTGCGCGAAAACAGGGCGATATAGGGGAAGGTATGAGAGGGGCCAGAAAACACAGCGATACAGGGGAATGTATCAGTGGTGCGAGAAAGCACAGCGATATAGGGGACGTTATGAGATGTGCATGAAAACACAGTGATATAGGGGAAGATATGAGAGGTACATGAAGGCACAGTGATATAGGGGATGCTATGGGATGTGTGTGAAAACACAGTGATATAGGAGACGGTATGAGATGTGCATGAAAACACGGCGATATTAGGGAAGATATAAGAGGTGCACAAAAACACAGCTGTATAGGAGAAGTTATGAGAGGTGTGTGAAAACACAGCGATATAGGGGAATGTATGAGTGGTGCACAAAAACACAGCGATATAAGGGAAGGAATGAGAGGTGCGCGAAAACAGGGCGATATCGGGGAAGTATGAGAGGTGCGCGAAGGCACAGCGATATAGGGGATTCTATGGGAGGTGTGCGAATACACAGCGATATAGGGGACGTTATGAAATGTGCATAAAAACACTGCGATATAGGGGAAGTTATGAGAGGTGCGCAAAAATACAGCGATATAGGAGAAGTTATTAGAGGTGAGTGAAAACACAGCGATATAGGGGAAGGTATAGAAGGTGCTCCAAAACAGGGCAATATAGGGGAAGGTATGAGAGGAGTGTGAAGACACAGCCATATAGGGGATGCTATGGGAGGTGCGCGAAAACACAGTGATATAGGGGAAGACATGAGAGGTACGCGAAAACACAGCGATATAGGGGAAGCTATGAGAGGTGAGCAAAAACACGGCGATATAGGGGAAGCTGTGAGAGGTGTGCAATAACACAGCGATATAGTTGAATCTATGGGATGTGCGCGTAAAGACAGCGATATAGGGGAAGGTATGAGAGGTGCGCAAGGCACAGCGATATAGGGGATGCTATGGGATGTGTGTGAAAACACAGTGATATAGGAGACAGTATGAGATGTGCATGAAAACACGGCGATATTAGGGAAGATATAAGAGGTGCACAAAAGCACAGCTGTATAGGAGAAGTTATGAGAGGTGTGTGAAAACACAGCAATATAGGGGAAGGTATGAGAGGTGCACAAAAACACAGCGATATAGGGGAAATTATGAGAGGCGCGCGAAAACACGGCTATACAGGGGAATGTATCAGAGGTGCGAGAAAGCACAGCGATATAGGGGACGTTATGAGATGTGCATGAAAACACAGTGATATAGGGGAAGGTATGAGAGGTACACGAAGGCACAGTGATATAGGGGATGCTATGGGATGTGTGTGAAAACACAGTGATATAGGAGACGGTATGAGATGTGCATGAAAACACGGCGATATTAGGGAAGATATAAGAGGTGCACAAAAACACAGCTGTATAGGAGAAGTTATGAGAGGTGTGTGAAAACACAGCGATATAGGGGAATGTATGAGTGGTGCACAAAAACACAGCGATATAAGGGAAGGAATGAGAGGTGCGCGAAAACACGGCGATATCGGGGAAGTATGAGAGGTGCGCGAAGGCACAGCGATATAGGGGATTCTATGGGAGGTGCGCGAATACACAGCGATATAGGGGACGTTATGAAATGTGCATAAAAACACGGCGATATAGGGGAAGTTATGAGAGGTGCGCAAAAATACAGCAATATAGGAGAAGTTATGAGAGGTGAGTGAAACCACAGCGATATAGGGGAAGGTATGGAAGGTACTCGAAAACAGGGCAATATAGGGGAAGGTATGAGAGGAGTGCGAAGACACAGCCATATAGGGGATGCTATGGGAGGTGCGCGAAAACACAGTGATATAGGGGAAGACATGAGAGGTGCGTGAAAGCAGGATAATTTAGTGGAAGCTATGAGAGGTGAGCAAAAACACGGCGATATAGGGGAAGCTATGAGAGGTGAGCAATAACACAGCGATAAAGTTGAATCTATGAGATGTGCGCGAAAAGACAGCGATATAGGGGAAGGTATGAGAGGTGCACAAGGCACAGCCATATGGGGGATTCTATGGGAGGTGCGCGAATACACAGCGATATAGGGGACGTTATGAGATGTGCATAAAAACACGGCGATATAGGGGAAGTTATGAGAGGTGCGCAAAAATACAGCAATATAAGAGAAGTTATGAGACGTGCGTGAAAACACAGCGATATAGGGGGAGGTATGGGAGGTGCTGGAAAACAGGGCGATATAGGGGACGGTATGAGAGAAGTGCGAAGCACAGCAATATAGGGGATGCTATGGGAGGTGCGCAAAAACACAGTGATATAGTGGAAGACATGAGAGGTGCGTGAAAGCAGGACAATATAGTGGAAGCTATGAGAGGTGAGCAATAACACAGTGATAAAGGTGAATCTATGGGATGTTCGCAAAAACACAGCTATATAGGGGAAGGTATGAGAGGTTCACAAAAACACAGCGACAGGAGAATGAATGGGAAGTGTGCGAAAACAGGGCGATATAGGCGAAGGTATGAGAAGTGCGCGAAGGCACAGCAATATGTGGGAGGCTATGGGAGGTGCGCGACTACACAGTGATATGAGGACGTTATGAGATGTGCATAAAAACACAGCGATATGGGGAAAGTTATGAGAGGTGCGCAAAAATGCAGCAATATAGGAGAGGTTATGAGAGGTGCGTGAAAAGACAGCGATATGGGGGAAGGTATGAGAGGTGTGCAAAAACAGAGCGATATAGTGGAAGGTATGAGAGGTGCGCGAAAACACCGTGATGTTGGGGAAGACTTGAGAGGTGCGCAAAAAAAGGGCAATATAGTGGAAGCTATGGGACATGCGCGAAAGCACGGCGATACAGGGAATGTATCAGAGGTGCGAGAAAACACAGCGATATAGGGGACGCTATGGGACGTGCGCAAAAAAACAGTGATATAGGGGAAGGTATGAGAGGTGTGCGAGAACACGGCAATGTAGGGGAAATTGTATGAGGTGCGCAAAAACATGTCAATACAGGGGAATGTATCAGAGGTGCGAGAAAACACAGCGATATAGGGGAAGTAATGATAGGAACAAAAACATAGCGATATAGGTGAAGACATGCGAGGTGCGTGAAAACACGGTGATATAGGGGAAGCTATGAGAGGTGAGCAATAACACAGCAATGAAGGTGAAGCTATGGGCTGTGCGCGAAAACGGCGATGTAGGCAAAGCTATGGGAGGTGCACGAAAACACAGCGAAATCGGGGAAGGTATGGGAGGTACACGAAGGCACAGCGCTATAGGGGATGCTATGGGATGTGCGTGAAAACACAGTGATATAGGAGACGGTATGAGATGTGCATGAAAACACGGCGATATAGGGGAAGCTATGATAGGTGCGCGAAAACACGGCGAAATCGGGGAAGGTATGGGAGGTGCGCGAAAACAGGGCGATATAGGGGAAGGTATGAGAGGTGCGGGAAGGCACACTGATATAGGGTATGCTACGGGAGGTGCGTGAATGCACAGTGATATAGGGGATGTTATGAGATGTGCATGAAAACACGGCAATATAGGGGAAGGTATGAGATGTGCGCAAAAGTACAGCGATATAGGAGAAGTTATGAGAGGTGCATGAAAACACAGAGATATAGGGAAAGGTATGAGAGGTGAACGAAAGCACAAAATATAGAGGAAGGTATGGGAGATGCGCGAAAACAGGGCGATATAGGGGACGTTATGAGGTGCATGAAAACACATCAATATAGGGGAAGGTATGAGATGTGCGCAGAAATACAGTGATATAAGGGAAGGTATGAGAGCTGCACGAAAACACAGCGATATAGGGGAAGGTATAACAGGTGCGCGAAGACAGGGTGATATATTGGAAGGTATGAGAGGTGCCCAAAAACACAGCGATATAGGGGACGCTATGGGACGTGCGTGAAAGCACATTGATATAGGGGAGTAATGAGAGGAGCGAAAACATAGCGATCTCAGCAAAGCTATGGGAGGTGCGCGAAAACACAGCGATAAAGGGGACGGTACGAGATGTGCATGTATACACAGCGATATTGGGGAAGCCATGAGAGGTGTGTGAAAACACAGCGATGTAGGGGAAGGTATGAGAGGTGTGCAATAAGGCAGCGATATAGGTGAAGTTATGAGAGGTGGGTGACAACACAGCGATACCGTGGAAGGAATGAGACGTGCACGAAAACACAGCGATATCGGGGAAGTTATGGGAAGTGAGTGAAAACAGGGCGATATAGGGGAAAGTATGAGAGGTACGCGAAGGCACAGTTATATAGGGTGCTATGGGAGGTGCACGAATACACAGCGATATAGGGGACGTTAGGAGATGTGCATGAAAACACGGCAATATAGGGGAAGTTATGAGAGGTGCGAAAAAATGCAGCGTTATAACAGAATTTATGAGAGGTGCGTGAAAACACAGCAATATAGGGCAAGATATGAGAGGTGCGCGAAAACAGGGCGATATAGGGGATGGTATGAGAGGTGCGCGAAAACACGGAGATACAGGGGAATGTATCAGAGGTGCGAGAAAGCACAGCGATATAGGGGACGTTATGAGATGTGCATGAAAACGCAGCACTATCAGGGAAGATATAAGAGGTGCACAAAAACACAGCGATATAGGAGAAGTTATGAGAGGTGTGTGAAAACAGAGCGATATAGGGGAAGATATGAGAGGTGATAGAAAACACAGCGATATAGGGGAAGATATGAGAGGTACACGAAGGCACAGCGATATAGGGGATGCTATGGGATGTGCGTGAAAACACAGCGATATAGGAGACGGTATGAGATGTGCATGAAAACACAACGATATAGGGGAAGATATGAGAGGTACAGGAAGGCACAGCGATATTGGGGATGGTATGAGATGTGCGCGAAAACACAGCGATATAGGAGACGGTATGAGATGTGCATGAATACACGGCGATAGTCGGGAAACAATGACAGGTGTGCGAAAACATAGCGATATAGGGGAAGTTATGAGATGTACATGAAAACGCAGCACTATCAGGGAAGATATAAGAGATGCACAAAAACACAGCGATATAGGAGAAGTTATGAGAGGTGTGTGAAAACACAGCGATATAGGGGAAGATATGAGAGGTGATAGAAAACACAGCGATATAGGGGAAGATATGAGAGGTACACGAAGGCACAGCGATATAGGGGATGCTATGGGATGTGCGTGAAAACACAGCGATATAGGAGACGGTATGAGATGTGCATGAATACACGGCGATAGTCGGGAAACAATGACAGGTGTGCGAAAACATAGCGATATAGGGGAAGTTATGAGAGGTGCGTGAAAACACAGTATTATAGGGGAAGGTATGAGAGGTGCGCGAAAACAGGGCGATATAGGGGAGTTATGCGAGGTTTATGAAAACAGAGCGATATAGGGGACGTTATGAGATTTGCATGAAAACACAGAGATATAGGGGAAGGTATGAGAGGTGTGTAAAAACACAGCGATATACGGGAATGCATGAGAGGAGTGCGAAAACAGGGCGATACAGGGGAAGTGAAGAGAGGTGTGTGAAAACACAGCGATATAGGGGAAGGTATGAGATGTGCATGAATACACGGCGATAGTCGGGAAGCCATGAGAGGTGTGCGAAAACACAGCGATATAGGGGAAGGTATGAGATCTGCGCGAAAACACAGTGATATTGGGGAAGGTATGAGAGGAGCGCAAAGGCCCAGTGATATAGAGGATGGTATGGGAGGTGCGCGAACACACAGCGATATAGGGGACGTTATGATATGTGCGCAAAAATACATCGATATAGGGGAAGGTATGAGAGGTGCGCGAAAACACAGCGATATAGAGAAAGCTATGAGATGTGCATGAGTACACGGTGATAGTCGGGAAGCCATGAGAGGTGTGCGAAAACACAGAGATACAGGGGAAGGTATGAGAGCAGCGTGAAAACACATTGATATAGGGGAAGGTATGAGAGGAGTGCGAAAACAGGGCGATATAGGGGAAGTTACGAGAAGTGCGTGAAAACCTGGTGATATAGGGGACGTTATGAGATGTGCATGAAAATACGGCGATATAGGGGAAGGTATGAGAGGTGCACGAAGGCACAGCGATATAGGAGAAGGTATGAGAGGTGCACGAAAACAGCGATATAGGTGAAGGAATGGGAGGTGCACGAAAAAAGGGCGATATTTGGGAAGGTATGAGAGGTGCGCGAAGGCACAGCGATATAAGGGATGCTATGGGAGGTGCGCGAATACACAGCGATATAGAGGACGTTATGAGATGTGCATAACAACACGGCGATATAGGGTAAGTTATGAGAGGTGCGCAAAAACACGGCGATACGGGGGAAGCTCTGAGAGGTGAGTAATAACATAGTGATAAAGGTGAATCTATGGGATGCGCGCGAAAAGACAGCTATATAGGGGAAGGTATGAGAGGTGCGCAAGGCACAGCTATATAGGGGGAGGTATGACAGGTGCACAAAAACAGAGCGATATAGGGGATGATATGAGACGTGCATGAAAACACGGCAATATAGGGGAAGGTTTAAGAGCTGCGCAAAAATACAGTGATATAGGAGAAGTTATGAGAGGTGCGTGAAAACACAGCGATATAAGGGAAGGTATGAGAGGTGCACGAAAACACAGCGATATTTGGGAAGGTATGGGAGGTGCGTGAAAACAGGGCGATATTGGGGAAGTTATGAGAAGTGCTCGAAGGCACAGCGATATAGGGGATGCTATGAGAGGTGCGCGAAAACACTGTGATATAGTGGAAGACGTGAGAGGTGCGCAAAAACAGGGCAATATAGTGGAACCTATGCGAAACCACGGCGATACAGGGGAATGTATCAGAGGTGCGAGAAAACACAGCGATATAGGGGACGCTATGGGACATGCGCAAAAAAGCAGTGATATAGGGGAAGGTATGAGAGGTGTGCGAGAACACGGTGATATAGGAGAAATTGTAAGAGGTGCGCGAAAACATGCAATACAGGAGAATGTATCAGAGGTGCGAGAAAACACAGCGATATGGGGGAAGTAATGATAGGAGCGAAAACATAGCGATATAGGTGAAGACATGCGAGGTGCGCGAAAACATGGCGATATAGGGTAAGCTATAAGAGGTGATCAATAACACATCGATCAAGGGGAAGCTATGGGATGTGCACAAAAACAGCGATGTAGGCGAAGCTATGGGAGGTGCGCGAAAACACAGCGATATAGGGAAGTTATGAGATGTGCATGAATACACGGCGATAGTCGGGAAGCCATGAGAGCTGCGTGAAAACACAGTGATATAGGGGAAGGTATGAGAGGAGTGCAAAAACAGGACGATATAGGGGAAGTTATGAGAGGTGCGTGAAAACCCAGCGACATTGGGGACGTTATGAGATGTGCATGAAAACACGGTGATATTGGGGAAGTTATGAGAAGTGCGCAAAAACACAGCGATATACGGGAATGCATGAGAGGAGTGCGAAAACAGGGCGATATAGGGGAAGCTATGAGAGGTGAGCAATAACACAGCGATAAAGGGAAAGTTATGAGTTCTGCGTAAAAATACATCGATATAAGGGAAGGTATGTGAGGTGCACGAAAACAGCGATGTAGACGAAGCTATGGGAGGTGCGCGAAAACACAGCGATATAGGGGAAGGTATGAGAGCTGCGTGAAAACACAGTGATATAGGAGAAGGTATGAGAGGAGAGCGAAAACTGGGCGATATAGGGGAAATTATGAGAAGTGCGTGAAAACCTAGCGATATAGGGGATGTTATGAGATGTGCATGAAAACACGGCGATATAGGGGAAGGTATGAGAGGTGCACGAAGGCAAAGCGATATAAGAGAAGGTATGAGGGGTGCACGAAAACAGCGATACAGGTGAAGGAATGGGAGGTGCGTGAAAACAGGGCGATATTTGGGAAGGTATGATGGGTGCGCGAAGGCAAAGCGATATGCTATGGGAGGTGCGTGAATACACAGCGATATAGAGGACGTTATGAGATGTGCATAACAACATGGCGATATAGGGTAGGTTATGAGAGGTGGGCAAATACATGGCGATATAGGGGAAGCTATGATAGGTGAGCAATAACACAGCGATAAAGGTGAATCTGTGGGATATAGGGGGAGGTACGAGATATAGGGGGAGGTACGAGAGGTGCACGAAAACACAGCAATATAGGGGAAGGTATGGAAGGTACTCGAAAACAGGGCGATATAAGGGAAGATATGAGAGGTATGCGAAGGCACAGCAATATAGGGGATGCTATGGGAGCTGCGCGAAAACACAGTGATATAGGGGAAGACATGAGAGGTGCGTGAATACAGGGCAATATAGTGGAAGCTATGAGAGGTGAGCAAAAACCCGGCGATATAGGGGAATCTATGAGAGGTGAGGAATAACAAAGCGATAAAGGTGAATCTATGGGATGTGCGCGAAAAGACAGCGATATAGGGGAAGGTATGAGAGGTGCGCAAGGCACAGCGATATAGGGGATGCTATTAGAGGTGCGCGAAAACACAGCGATATAGGGGACGGTATGAGATGTGCATGAATACACGGCGATAGTCGGGAGACAATGACAGGTGTGCGAAAACACAGCAATATAGCGGAAGGTATGAGAGGTGCACGAAAACACAGCAATAAAGGGGGAGGTATGGGAGGTGCGCGAAAACAGGGAGATATAGGTCAAGGTATGGGAAGTGCGCGAAAACAGAGCGATATAGGCGACGCTATGGGATGTGCCTTCGTGCACCTCACATACCTTCCCCTATATTGCCCTGTATTCGCGCACCTCCCATAACATCCCCTATATCGCTGTGCCTTTGCGCACCTCTCCTACCTTCCCCTATGTCTCTGTGTTTTCATGCACATCTCATAACGTCCCCTATATCGCTGTGTTTTCATGCACCTCGCATAACTTCCCCTATATCGCCCTGTTTTCGCGCACCTCTCATACCATCCCCTATATCACTGTGTTTTCACGCACCTCTCATAACTTCCCCTATATTGCTGTGTTTTCACACACCTGTCATTGTTTCCCGACTATCGCCGTGTATTCATGCACATCTCATACCGTCTCCTATATCGCTGTGTTTTCGCGCACCTCTCATACATACCCCTATATCGCTGTCTTTTCGCGCATATCCCATAGCTTCACCTTCATCTCTGTGTTATTGTTCACCTCTCACAGCTTCCCCTCTTTCGCCGTGTTTTCGCGCACCTCTCATGTCTTCACCTATATTGCTATGTTTTCACTCCTCTCATTGCTTCCCTTATATCGCTGTGTTTTCTCGTACCTCTGACTATGTTGTTGTGTTTTTGTGCACCTCTCATACCTTCCCCTGTATCACTGTGTTTTCTCGCACCTCTCATAACTTCCCCTATATCAATGTGTATTCGCGCACCTTGCATACCTACCCTTTATGTCGTTTTGTTTTTGTGCACCTCTCATACCTGCCACTATATCAATGTGTTTTCGCGCACCTCTCGTAACTTCTCTGGTATCACTGCGTTTCCGCGCACCTCTCACATCTTTCCCTATATCGCTGTGTTACCAAACAGCGATATAGGGGATGCTACGGGAGGTGCATGAATACACAGCGATATAGGGGACGTTATGAGATGTGCATGAAAACGCAGCGATATTAGGGAAGATATAAGAGGTGCACAAAAACAAAGTGATATAGGAGAATGAATGGGAGGTGCGCGAAAACAGGGTGATATAGGTGAAGGTATGAGAGGTATGCGAAGTTACAGCAATATAGGGGATGCTATGGGAGGTGCGCGACTACACAGTGATATAGGGGACGTTATGAGATGTGCATAAAAACACAGCGATATGGGGGAAGTTATGAGAGGTGCGCAAAAATGCAGCAATATAGTAGAAGTTATGAGAGGTGCGTGAAAACACAACGATATAGTGGAAGGTATGAGACGTGTGCGAAAAACACGGCGATATGGGAGAATGTATCAGAGGTGCGAGAAAACACAGCGATATAGGGGAAGTAATGAGAGGAGCGAAAACATAGCGATCTAGGTGAAGACATGAGAGGTGCGCGAAAACACGGCAACATAGGCGAAGCTATGAAAGGTGAGCAAAAACACGGCGATATAGGGGAAGCTCTGAGAGGTGTGCAATAACACAGCGATAAAGTTGAATCTATGGGAGGTGCGCGAAAAGACAGCGATATAGGGGAAGGTATGAGAGGTGCGCAAGGTTCAGCGATATAGGGGATGATATGGGAGGTGCGTGAATACACGGCAATATAGGGGACGTTATCAGACGTGCATTAAAACACAGCGATATTAGGGATGATATAAGAGGTGAACAAAAACACAGCGATATAAGAGATGTTATGAGAGGTGTGTGAAAACACAGCGATATAGGGGAAGGAATGAGAGTGCACGAAAACACGCGATATAGGGGAAATTATGAGAGGTGCGCAAAAACACGGCGATACAGGGGAATATATCAGAGGTGCGAGAAAGCACAGCGATATAGGGGACGTTATGAGATGTGCATGAAAACACAGTGATATAGGGGAAGATATGAGAGGTACACGAAGGCACAGCGATATAGGGGATGCTATGGGATGTGCGCGAAAATACAGTGATATAGGAGACGGTATGAGATGTGCATGAAAACACGGCGATATAGGGGAAGCTATGAGAGGTGTGCGAAAACACAGTGATATAGGGGAAGACATGAGAGGTGCATGAATACAGGGCAAGAGAGTGGAAGCTATGAGAGGTGAGCAAAAACCCGGCGATATAGGGGAATCTATGAGAGGTGAGGAATAACAAAGCGATAAAGGTGAATCTATGCTATGTGCGCGAAAAGACAGCGATATAGGGGAAGGTATGAGAGGTGCGCAAGGCACAGCGATATAGGGGATGCTATTGGAGGTGCGCGAAAACACAGCGATATAGGGGACGCTATGGGAGGTGCACAAAAACACAGCAATAAAGGGGGAGGTATGGGAGGTGCGCGAAAACAGGGCGATATAGGGGAAGGTTAGGGAGGTGCGCGAAAACAGTGCAATATAGTGGAAGATATGAGAGGTGCCCAAAAACACAGCAATATAGGCGACGCTATGGGATGTGCGCGAAAACAAGGCAATATAGGGGAAATTATAAGAGGGGCGCGAAAACACGGCGATACAGGGGAATGTATTAGAGGTACGAGAAAACACAGCGATATAAGGGAAGTAATGAGAGGAGCGAAAACATATCAATATAGGTGAAGACATGAGAGGTGCGCGAAAACATGGCGATACAGGAGAAGCTGTGAGAGGTGAGCAATAACACAGAGATAAAGGTGAAGCCATGGGATATGCCCGAAAAGACAGCGATTTCGGGGCATGTATGAGAGGTGCGCGAAAACAAAGCAATATAGGGGCCGGTATGAGATGTGCATGAATTCACGGCGATAGTCGGGAAACAACGACAGGTGTGCGAAAACATAGTGATATAGGGGAAGTTATGAGAGGTGCGTGAAAACACAGTATTGTAGGGGAAGGTATGAGACGTGCGCGAAAACAGTGCGATATAGGGGAGTTATGCGAGGTGCATGAAAACAGAGCGATATAGGGGACGTTATGAGATGTGCATGAAAACACGGAGATATAGGGGAAGGTATGAGAGGAGCGCAAAGGCACAGCGATATAGGGAATGTTATGGGAGGTGCGCGAATACAAGGCCATATAGGGGAAGGTATGTGAGGTGCACGAAGGCACAGCGATATAGGGGATGCTACGGGAGGTGCGTGAATACACAGCCATATAGGGGATGTTATGAGATGTGCATGAAAATGCAGCGATATTAGGGAAGATATAAGAGGTGCACAAAAACACAGCAAATAGGAGAAGTTATGAGAGGTGTGTGAAAACACAGCGATATAGGGGAAGGAATGAGAGGAGCGCGACAACAGGGCGATATAGGGGAAGGTATGAGAGGTGCGCGAAGGCACAGCGATATGGGGGATTCTATGGGAGGTGCGCGAATACACAGCGATATAGGGGACGTTATGAGATGTGCATAAAAACACGGCTATATAGGGGAAGTTATGAGAGGTGCGCAAAAATACAGCAATATAGGAGAAGTTATGAGAGGTGAGTGAAAACACAGCGATATAGGGGGAGGTATGAAAGGTGCACGAAAACACAGCGATATAGGGGAATTTATGGGAGGTGCTCGAAAACAGGGCGATATAGGGGAAGCTATGAGAGGAGTGAGAAGACACAGCAATATAGGGGATGCTATGGGAGGTGCGTGAAAACACAGTGACATAGGGGAAGACATGAGAGGTGCGTGAAAGTAGGGCAATATAGTGGAAGCTATGAGAGGTGAGTAATAACACAGCGATAAAGGTGAATCTATGGGATGTGCGCAAAAACACAGCGATATAGGGGATGCTATGGGAGATGCGTGAATACACAGCGATACACGGCACGTTATGAGATATGCATGAAAACGCAGCGATAGTAAGGAAGGTATGAGAGGTTCACAAAAACGCAGCGATATAGGAGAATGAATGGGAGGTGCGCGAAAACAGGGCGATATAGGTGAAGGTATGAGAGGTGCGCGAAGGCACAGCAATATAGGGGATGCTAAGGGAGGTGCACGAATACACAGCGATATAGGGGACGTTAGGAGATGTGCATGAAAACACGGCAATATAGGGGAAGCAATGAGAGGTGTGCGAAAACACGGCGATATAGGGGATGGTATGAGATTTGTATGAAGACACGGCGATATAGGGGAAGACATGAGAGGTGCGCGAAAACAGGGCAATATAGCGGAAGTTATGGGAGGTGCTCGAAAACAGGGCGATATAGGGGAAGGCATGAGAGGTGCGTGAAAACACAACGATATAGGAGAAGGTATGGGAGTTGCGCGAAAACGGCGATATAGGGGAAGGTATGAGAGGTGTGCGAAGGCACAGCAATATAGGGGATTCTATGGGAGGTGCGCGAAAACACAGTGATATAGGGGATGCTATGAGAGGTGCGCAAAAACAGGGCAATACAGTGGAAGCTATGGGATGTGTGCGAAAACACGGCGATACAGGGGAATGTATCAGAGGTGCGAGAAAACACAGCGATATAGGGGACGCTATGGGCCGTGCACGAAAACACAGTGATATAGGGGAAGTATTGAAAGGAGCGAAAACATACCGATGTCAGCGAAGCTATGGGAGGTGCGCGAAAACACAACGATATAGGGGACGGTATGAGATGTGCATAAAAACACGGCGATATAGGGGAAGTTATGAGAGGTGAGTGAAAACACAGCGATATAGGAGGAGGTATGAAAGGTGCACGAAAACACAGCTATATAGGGGACGGTATGAGATGTGCATGAATACACGGCGATATTGGGGAAGCCATGAGAGGTGCGCGAAAACACAATGATATAGGGGAAGGAATGAGAGGTGCGCGAAAACACGGCGATATAGGGAAAATAATGAGAGGTGCGCGAAAACACGGCGATACACGGGAATGTATCAGAGGTGCGAGAAAACAGCGATATAGGGGAAGTAATGAGAGGAGCGAAAACATAGCGATCTAGGTGAAGACATGAGAGGTGCGCGAAAACACGGCAATATAGGGGAAGCTATGAGAGGTGAGCAAAAACACGGCGATATAGGGGAAGCTGTGAGAGGTGTGCAATAATACAGCGATAAAGTTGAATCTATGGGATGTGCGCGAAAAGACAGCGATATAGGGGAAGGTATGAGAGGTGCGCAAGGCACAGCGATATAGGGGATGCTATGGGAGGTGCGTGAAAACACAGCGATATAGGGGATGCTATGAGATGTGCATTAAAGCGTAGCGATATTAGGGAAGTTATAAGAGGTGCACAAAAACACAGCGATATAGGAGAAGTTATGAGAGGTGTGTGAAAACACAGCGATATAGTGGAAGGTATGAGAGGTGCACGAAAACACAGCGATATAGGGGAAGGAATGAGAGGTGCACGAAGGCACAGCGATATAGGGGATTCTATGGGAGGTGCGCGAATACACAGCGATATAGGGGACGTTATGAGATGTGCATAAAAACACGGCGATATAGGGGAAGTTATGAGAGATGAGTGAAAACACAGCGATATAGGAGGAGGTATGAAAGGTGCACGAAAACACAGCTATATAGGGGAAGGTATGGGAGGTGCTCGAAAACAGGGCGATATAGGGGAAGGTATTAGATGAGTGCGAAGGCACAGCAATATAGGGGATGCTATGGGAGGTAAGCGAAAACACAGTGATATAGGGGAAGACATGAGAGGTGCGTGAAAGCAGGAGAATATAGTGGAAGCTATGAGAGGTGAGCAAAAACACGGTGATATAGGGGAAGCTATGAGAGGTGAGCAATAACACAGCGATAAAGGTGAATCTATGGGATGTGCGCAAAAACACAGCTATATAGGGGAAGGTATGAGAGGTGCGCAAGGCACAGCGATATAGGGGATGCTATGGGAGGTGCGTGAATACACAGCGATATACGGGACGTTATGAGGTGTGCATGAAAACGCAGCGATATTAGGGAAGGTGTGAGAGGTTCACAAAAGCACAGCGACATGGGAGAATGAATGGGAAGTGTGCGAAAACTGGGCGATATAGGCGAAGGTATGAGAAGTGCGCGAAGGCACAGCAATATGTGGGAGGTTATGGGAGGTGCGCGACTACACAGTGATATAGGGGACGTTATGAGAGGTGCATAAAAGCACAGCGATACAGAGGAAGGTATGGGAGGTGCTCGAAAACAGGGCGATATAGGGGACGCTATGAGATTTGGATGAAAACACGGTGATATAGGGGAAGCTATGAGAGGTGCGCGAAAACACAGCAATATAGGGGACGGTATGAGAGGTGCGCAAGGCACAGCGATATAGGGGATGCTATGGGAGGTGCGTTAATACACAGCGATATACGGGACGTTATGAGATGTGCATGAAAACGCAGCGATATTAGAGAAGGTATGAGAGGTTCACAAAAGCAAGGCGACATAGGAGAATGAATGCGAAGTGTGCGAAAACAGGGCGGTATAGGTGAAGGTATGAGAAGTGCGCGAAGGCACAGCAATATGTGGGAGGCTATGGGAGGTGCGCGACTACACAGTGATATAGGGGGACGTTATGAGATGTGCATAAAAACACAGCGATATAGGGGAAGTTATGAGAGGTGCGCAAAAATGCAGCAATATAGGAGAAGTTATGAGAGGTGCGTGATAACACAGCGATATAGGGGAAGGCATGAGAGGTACGCGAAGGCACCTTTATATAGGGGTGCTATGGGAGGTGCAGGAATACACAGCGATATAGGGGACGTTATGGGACGTGAGCGAAAACACGGCGATATGGGGGAAATTATGAGAGGTGCGCGAAAACACGGCGATACAGGGGAATGTATCAGAGGTGTGAGAAAACACAGCGATATAGGAGAAGTAATGAGAGGAGCGAAAACATAGCAATCCAGGTGAAGACATGAGAGGTGCGCGAAAACACGGCGATATAGGGGAAGCTATGAAAGGTGAGCAAAAACACGGCAATATAGGGGAAGCTCTGAGAGGTGTGCAATAACACAGTGATAAAGCTGAATCTATGGGATGTGTGCGAAAAGACAGCGATATAGGGGAAGGTATGGGAGGTGCGCAAGGCACAGCGATATAGGGGATGCTATGGGAGGTGCGTGAATACACAACGATATAGGGGACGTTATGAGATGTGCAGGAAGAATCAGCGATATTAGGGAAGATATAAGAGGTGCACAAAAACACAGCGATATAGGAGAAGTTAAGAGAGGTGCGTGAAAACACAGCGATATAGAGGGAGGTATGAGAGGTGCACGAAAACACAGCGATACAGGGGAAGGTATGGGAGGTGCTCGAAAACAGGGCGATATAGGGGACGGTATGAGATTTGTATGAAAACACGGCGATATAGGGGAAGCTGTGAGAGGTGTGCGAAAACACGGCAATATAGGGGACGGTATGAGACGTGCGCAAGGCACAGCAATATAAGGGATGCTGTGGGAGGTGCGTGAATACACAGCGATATACGGGACGTTATGAGATGTGCATGAAAATGCAGCGATATTAGGGAAGGTATGAGAGGTTCACAAAAACACAGCGACATAGGAGAATGAATGGGAAGTGTGCGAAAACAGGGCGATATAGGCGAAGGTATGAGAAATGCGCGAAGGCACAGCAATATGTGAGACGCTATGGGAGGTGCGCGACTACACAGTGATATAGGGGACGTTATGAGATGTGCATATAAACACAGCGATATGGGGGAAGTTATGAGAGGTGCGCAAAAATGCAGCAATATTGGAGAAGTTATGAGAGGTGCGTGAAAACACAGCGATATAGGGGAAGGTATGAGAGGTGCGCAAAGGCACAGCGATATAGGGGATGTTATGGGAGGTGCGCGAATACAGGGCAATATAGGGGAAGGTATGTGAGGTGCACGAAGGCACAGCGATATAGGGGATGCTACGGGAGGTGCGTGAATACACAGCGATATAGGGGACGTTATGAGATGTGCATGAAAACGCAGCGATATTAGGGAAGATATAAGAGGTGCACAAAAACAAAGCGATATAGGAGAAGTTATGAGAGGTGTGTGAAAATACAGCGATATAGGGGAAGGAATGAGAGGTGCGCGAAAACAGGGCGATATAGGGGAAGGTATGAGAGGTGCGCCAAGGCAGAGTGATATATGGGAATATATTGGAGGTGCATGAATACACAGCGAAAAAGGGGACGTTATGAGATGTGCATAAAAACACGGCGATATAGGGGAAATTATGAGAGGTGCGCAAAAATACAGCAATATAGGAGAAGTTATGAGAGGGGAGTGAAAACACAGCGATATAGGGGGAGGTATGAAAGGTGCACGAAAACACAGCGATATAGGCGAAGGTATCGGAGGTGCTCGAAAACCGGGCGATGTAGGGGAAGGTACGACAGGAGTGTGAAGACACAGCAATATAGGGGATGCTATGGGAGGTGCACGAAAACACAGTGATATATGGGAAGATATGAGAGGTGCGTGAAAGTAGCGCAATATAGTGGAAGCTATGAGAGGTGAGCAAAAACACGGCGATATAGGCGAGGCTATGAGAGGTGAGCAATAACACAGCGATAAGGGTGAATCTTTGGGATGTGCGCAAAAAAACAGCCATATAGGGGAAGGTATGAGAGGTACGCAAGTCACAGCAATATAGAGGATGCTATGGGAGATGCGTGAATACCCAGCTATATAAGGGACGTTATGAGATGTGCATGAAAACAAAACGATATTAGGGAAGGTATGAGAGGTTCACAAAAACACAGCGATATAGGAGAATGAATGGGAGGTGCGCGAAAACAGGGCGATATAGGTGAAGGTATGAGAGGTATGCGAAGGCACAGCAATATAGGGGATGCTATGGGAGGTGCGCGACTACACAGTGATATAGGGGACGTTATGAGATGTGCATGAAAACACGGCGATATAGGGGAAGTTATGAGAGGTGCACAAAAATGCAGCACTATAGGAGAAGTTATGAGAGGTGTGTGAAAACACAGCGATATAGGGGAAGGAATGAGAGGTGCGCGAAAACAGGGCGATACAGGGGAAGGTATGAGAGGTGCGCGAAGGCACAGCGATATATGGGATTCTATTGGAGGTGCATGAATACACAGCGATATAGGGGACGGTATGAGATGTGCATGAATACACGGCGATAGTCGGGAAACAATGACAGCTGTGTGAAAACACAGCAATATAGGGGAAGGTATGAGAGGTGCACTAAAACACAGCGATATAGAGGAAAGAATGAGAGGTGCACGAAATCACAGCGATATAGGGGAATGTATGGGAGGTGCTCGAAAACAGGGCGATATAGGGGAAGGTATGAGATGAGTGCGAAGACACAGCAATATAGGGGATGCTAAGGGAGGTGCACGAATACACAGCGATATAGGGGACGTTAGGAGATGTGCATGAAAACACGGCAATATAGGGGAAGCAATGAGAGGTGTGCGAAAACACGGCGATATAGGGGATGGTATGAGATTTGTATGAAGACACGGTGATATAGGGGAAGACATGAGAGGTGCGCGAAAACAGGGCAATATAGCGGAAGTTATGGGAGGTGCTCGAAAACAGGGCGATATAGGGGAAGGCATGAGAGGTGCGTGAAAACACAACGATATAGGAGAAGGTATGGGAGTTGCGCGAAAACGGCGATATAGGGGAAGGTATGAGAGGTGTGCGAAGGCACAGCAATATAGGGGATTCTATGGGAGGTGCGCGAAAACACAGTGATATAGGGGATGCTATGAGAGGTGCGCAAAAACAGGGCAATACAGTGGAAGCTATGGGATGTGTGCGAAAACACGGCGATACAGGGGAATGTATCAGAGGTGCGAGAAAACACAGCGATATAGGGGAAGTATTGAAAGGAGCGAAAACATACCGATGTCAGCGAAGCTATGGGAGGTGCGCGAAAACACAACGATATAGGGGACGGTATGAGATGTGCATAAAAACACGGCGATATAGGGGAAGTTATGAGAGGTGAGTGAAAACACAGCGATATAGGAGGAGGTATGAAAGGTGCACGAAAACACAGCTATATAGGGGACGGTATGAGATGTGCATGAATACACGGCGATATTGGGGAAGCCATGAGAGGTGCGCGAAAACACAATGATATAGGGGAAGGAATGAGAGGTGCGCGAAAACACGGCGATATAGGGAAAATAATGAGAGGTGCGCGAAAACACGGCGATACACGGGAATGTATCAGAGGTGCGAGAAAACAGCGATATAGGGGAAGTAATGAGAGGAGCGAAAACATAGCGATCTAGGTGAAGACATGAGAGGTGCGCGAAAACACGGCAATATAGGGGAAGCTATGAGAGGTGAGCAAAAACACGGCGATATAGGGGAAGCTGTGAGAGGTGTGCAATAATACAGCGATAAAGTTGAATCTATGGGATGTGCGCGAAAAGACAGCGATATAGGGGAAGGTATGAGAGGTGCGCAAGGCACAGCGATATAGGGGATGCTATGGGAGGTGCGTGAAAACACAGCGATATAGGGGATGCTATGAGATGTGCATTAAAGCGTAGCGATATTAGGGAAGTTATAAGAGGTGCACAAAAACACAGCGATATAGGAGAAGTTATGAGAGGTGTGTGAAAACACAGCGATATAGTGGAAGGTATGAGAGGTGCACGAAAACACAGCGATATAGGGGAAGGAATGAGAGGTGCACGAAGGCACAGCGATATAGGGGATTCTATGGGAGGTGCGCGAATACACAGCGATATAGGGGACGTTATGAGATGTGCATAAAAACACGGCGATATAGGGGAAGTTATGAGAGGTGAGTGAAAACACAGCGATATAGGAGGAGGTATGAAAGGTGCACGAAAACACAGCTATATAGGGGAAGGTATGGGAGGTGCTCGAAAACAGGGCGATATAGGGGAAGGTATTAGATGAGTGCGAAGGCACAGCAATATAGGGGATGCTATGGGAGGTAAGCGAAAACACAGTGATATAGGGGAAGACATGAGAGGTGCGTGAAAGCAGGAGAATATAGTGGAAGCTATGAGAGGTGAGCAAAAACACGGTGATATAGGGGAAGCTATGAGAGGTGAGCAATAACACAGCGATAAAGGTGAATCTATGGGATGTGCGCAAAAACACAGCTATATAGGGGAAGGTATGAGAGGTGCGCAAGGCACAGCGATATAGGGGATGCTATGGGAGGTGCGTGAATACACAGCGATATACGGGACGTTATGAGGTGTGCATGAAAACGCAGCGATATTAGGGAAGGTGTGAGAGGTTCACAAAAGCACAGCGACATGGGAGAATGAATGGGAAGTGTGCGAAAACTGGGCGATATAGGCGAAGGTATGAGAAGTGCGCGAAGGCACAGCAATATGTGGGAGGTTATGGGAGGTGCGCGACTACACAGTGATATAGGGGACGTTATGAGAGGTGCATAAAAGCACAGCGATACAGAGGAAGGTATGGGAGGTGCTCGAAAACAGGGCGATATAGGGGACGCTATGAGATTTGGATGAAAACACGGTGATATAGGGGAAGCTATGAGAGGTGCGCGAAAACACAGCAATATAGGGGACGGTATGAGAGGTGCGCAAGGCACAGCGATATAGGGGATGCTATGGGAGGTGCGTTAATACACAGCGATATACGGGACGTTATGAGATGTGCATGAAAACGCAGCGCTATTAGAGAAGGTATGAGAGGTTCACAAAAGCAAGGCGACATAGGAGAATGAATGCGAAGTGTGCGAAAACAGGGCGGTATAGGTGAAGGTATGAGAAGTGCGCGAAGGCACAGCAATATGTGGGAGGCTATGGGAGGTGCGCGACTACACAGTGATATAGGGGACGTTATGAGATGTGCATAAAAACACAGCGATATAGGGGAAGTTATGAGAGGTGCGCAAAAATGCAGCAATATAGGAGAAGTTATGAGAGGTGCGTGATAACACAGCGATATAGGGGAAGGCATGAGAGGTACGCGAAGGCACCTTTATATAGGGGTGCTATGGGAGGTGCAGGAATACACAGCGATATAGGGGACGTTATGGGACGTGAGCGAAAACACGGCGATATGGGGGAAATTATGAGAGGTGCGCGAAAACACGGCGATACAGGGGAATGTATCAGAGGTGTGAGAAAACACAGCGATATAGGAGAAGTAATGAGAGGAGCGAAAACATAGCAATCCAGGTGAAGACATGAGAGGTGCGCGAAAACACGGCGATATAGGGGAAGCTATGAAAGGTGAGCAAAAACACGGCAATATAGGGGAAGCTCTGAGAGGTGTGCAATAACACAGTGATAAAGCTGAATCTATGGGATGTATGCGAAAAGACAGCGATATAGGGGAAGGTATGGGAGGTGCGCAAGGCACAGCGATATAGGGGATGCTATGGGAGGTGCGTGAATACACAACGATATAGGGGACGTTATGAGATGTGCAGGAAGAATCAGCGATATTAGGGAAGATATAAGAGGTGCACAAAAACACAGCGATACAGGAGAAGTTAAGAGAGGTGCGTGAAAACACAGCGATATAGAGGGAGGTATGAGAGGTGCACGAAAACACAGCGATACAGGGGAAGGTATGGGAGGTGCTCGAAAACAGGGCGATATAGGGGACGGTATGAGATTTGTATGAAAACACGGCGATATAGGGGAAGCTATGAGAGGTGTGCGAAAACACGGCAATATAGGGGACGGTATGAGACGTGCGCAAGGCACAGCAATATAAGGGATGCTGTGGGAGGTGCGTGAATACACAGCGATATACGGGACGTTATGAGATGTGCATGAAAATGCAGCGATATTAGGGAAGGTATGAGAGGTTCACAAAAACACAGCGACATAGGAGAATGAATGGGAAGTGTGCGAAAACAGGGCGATATAGGCGAAGGTATGAGAAATGCGCGAAGGCACAGCAATATGTGAGAGGCTATGGGAGGTGCGCGACTACACAGTGATATAGGGGACGTTATGAGATGTGCATATAAACACAGCGATATGGGGGAAGTTATGAGAGGTGCGCAAAAATGCAGCAATATTGGAGAAGTTATGAGAGGTGCGTGAAAACACAGCGATATAGGGGAAGGTATGTGAGGTGCACGAAGGCACAGCGATATAGGGGATGCTACGGGAGGTGCGTGAATACACAGCGATATAGGGGACGTTATGAGATGTGCATGAAAACGCAGCGATATTAGGGAAGATATAAGAGGTGCACAAAAACAAAGCGATATAGGAGAAGTTATGAGAGGTGTGTGAAAATACAGCGATATAGGGGAAGGAATGAGAGGTGCGCGAAAACAGGGCGATATAGGGGAAGGTATGAGAGGTGCGCGAAGGCAGAGTGATATATGGGAATATATTGGAGGTGCATGAATACACAGCGATATAGGGGAAATTATGAGAGATGCGCAAAAATACAGCAATATAGGAGAAGTTATGAGAGGGGAGTGAAAACACAGCGATATAGGGGGAGGTATGAAAGGTGCACGAAAACACAGCGATATAGGGGAAGGTATCGGAGGTGCTCGAAAACCGGGCGAGGTAGGGGAAGTTACGACAGGAGTGTGAAGACACAGCAATATAGGGGATGCTATGGGAGGTGCACGAAAACACAGTGATATATGGGAAGATATGAGAGGTGCGTGAAAGTAGCGCAATATAGTGGAAGCTATGAGAGGTGAGCAAAAACACGGCGATATAGGCGAGGCTATGAGAGGTGAGCAATAACACAGCGATAAGGGTGAATCTATGGGATGTGAGCAAAAAAACAGCCATATAGGGGAAGGTATGAGAGGTACGCAAGTCACAGCAATATAGAGGATGCTATGGGAGATGCGTGAATACCCAGCTATATAAGGGACGTTATGAGATGTGCATGAAAACAAAACGATATTAGGGAAGGTATGAGAGGTTCACAAAAACACAGCGATATAGGAGAATGAATGGGAGGTGCGCGAAAACAGGGCGATATAGGTGAAGGTATGAGAGGTATGCGAAGGCACAGCAATATAGGGGATGCTATGGGAGGTGCGCGACTACACAGTGATATAGGGGACGTTATGAGATGTGCATGAAAACACGGCGATATAGGGGAAGTTATGAGAGGTGCACAAAAATGCAGCACTATAGGAGAAGTTATGAGAGGTGTGTGAAAACACAGCGATATAGGGGAAGGAATGAGAGGTGCGCGAAAACCTGGCGATACAGGGGAAGGTATGAGAGGTGCGCGAAGGCACAGCGATATTTGGGATTCTATTGGAGGTGCATGAATACACAGCGATATAGGGGACGGTATGAGATGTGCATGAATACACGGCGATAGTCGGGAAACAATGACAGCTGTGTGAAAACACAGCAATATAGGGGAAGGTATGAGAGGTGCACTAAAACACAGCGATATAGCGGAAAGAATGAGAGGTGCACGAAATCACAGCGATATAGGGGAATGTATGGGAGGTGCTCGAAAACAGGGCGATATAGGGGAAGGTATGAGATGAGTGCGAAGACACAGCAATATTGGGGATGCTATGGGAGGTACGCGAAAACACAGTGATATAGGGGAAGACATGAGAGGTGCGTGAAAGCAGGACAATATAGTGGAAGCTATGAGAGGTGAGCAAAAACATGGTGATATAGGGGAAGCTATGAGAGGTGAGCAATAACACAGCGATAAAGGTGAATCTATGGGATGTGCGCAAAAACACAGCTATATAGGGGAAGGTATGAGAGGTGCGCAAGGCACAGCGATATAGGGGATGCTATGGGAGGTGTGTGAATACACAGCGATATAGGGGACGTTATGAGATGTGCAGGAAGAAGCAGCGATATTAGGGAAGATATAAGAGGTGCACAAAAACACAGCGATATAGAGGGAGGTATGAGAGGTGCTCGAAAACAGGGCTATATAGGGGACGGTATGAGATTTGTATGAAAACACGGCGATATAGGGGAAGCTATGAGAGGTGCGCGAAAACACGGCAATATAGGGGACGGTATGAGAGGTGCGCAAGGCACAGCAATTTAAGGGATGCTATGGTAGGTGCGTGAGTACACAGCGATATACGGGACGTTATGAGATGTGCATGAAAACGCAGCGATATTAGGGAAGGTATGAGAGGTTCACAAAAACACAGCGACATAGGAGAATGAATGGGAAGTGTGCGAAAACAGGGCGATAAAGGCGAAGGTATGAGAAATGTGCGAAGGCACAGCAATATGTGAGAGGCTATGGGAGGTGCGCGACTACACAGTGATATAGGGGACGTTATGAGATGTGCATAAAAACACAGCGATATGGGGGAAGTTATGAGAGGTGCGCAAAAATGCAGCAATATTGGAGAAGTTATGAGAGGTGCGTGAAAACACAGCGATATAGGGGAAGATATGAGAGATGCGCAAAGGCACAGCGATATAGAGGATGTTATGGGAGGTGCGCGAATACAGGGCAATATAGGGGAAGGTATGTGAGGTGCACGAAGGCACAGCAATATAGGGGACGTTATGAGATGTGCATGAAAACGCAGCGATATTAGGGAAGATATAAGAGGTGCACAAAAACAAAGCGATATAGGAGAAGTTATGAGAGGTGTGTGAAAATACAGCGATATAGGGGAAGGAATGAGAGGTGCGCGAAAACAGGGCGATATAGGGGAAGGTATGAGAGGTGCGCGAAGGCAGAGTGATATATGGGAATCTATTGGAGGTGCATGAATACACAGCGATATAGGGGACGTTATGAGATGTGCATAAAAACACGGCGATATAGGGGAAATTATGAGAGGTGCGCAAAAATACAGCAATATAGGAGAAGTTATGAGAGGGGAGTGAAAACACAGCGATATAGGGGGAGGTATGAAAGGTGCACGAAAACACAGCGATATAGGGGAAGGTATCGGAGGTGCTCGAAAACAAGGCGATGTAGGGGAAGGTATGACAGGAGTGTGAAGACACAGCAATATAGGGGATGCTATGGGAGGTGCGCGAAAACACAGTGATATATGGGAAGATATGAGAAGTGCGTGAAAGTAGCGCAATATAGTGGAAGCTATGAGAGGTGAGCAAAAACATGGCGATATAGGCGAGGCTATGAGAGGTGAGCAATAACACAGCGATAAGGGTGAATCTATGGGATGTGCGCAAAAAAACAGCGATATAGGGGAAGGTATGAGAGGTACGCAAGGCACAGCAATATAGAGGATGCTATGGGAGATGCGTGAATACACAGCTATATAAGGGACGTTATGAGATGTGCATGAAAACGCAACGATATTAGGGAAGGTATGAGAGGTTCACAAAAACACAGCGATATAGGAGAATGAATGGGAGGTGCGCGAAAACAGGGCGATATAGGTGAAGGTATGAGAGGTATGCGAAGGCACAGCAATATAGGGGATGCTATGGGAGGTGCGCGACTACACAGTGATATAGGGGACGTTATGAGATGTGCATGAAAACACGGCGATATAGGGGAAGTTATGAGAGGTGCACAAAAATGCAGCACTATAGGAGAAGTTATGAGAGGTGTGTGAAAACACAGCGATATAGGGGAAGGAATGAGAGGTGAGCAAAAACACGGCGATATAGGGGAAGCTGTGAGAGGTGTGCAATAATACAGCGATAAAGTTGAATCTATGGGATGTGCGCGAAAAGACAGCGATATAGGGGAAGGTATGAGAGGTGCGCAAGGCACAGCGATATAGGGGATGCTATGGGAGGTGCGTGAAAACACAGCGATATAGGGGATGCTATGAGATGTGCATTAAAGCGTAGCGATATTAGGGAAGTTATAAGAGGTGCACAAAAACACAGCGATATAGGAGAAGTTATGAGAGGTGTGTGAAAACACAGCGATATAGTGGAAGGTATGAGAGGTGCACGAAAACACAGCGATATAGGGGAAGGAATGAGAGGTGCACGAAGGCACAGCGATATAGGGGATTCTATGGGAGGTGCGCGAATACACAGCGATATAGGGGACGTTATGAGATGTGCATAAAAACACGGCGATATAGGGGAAGTTATGAGAGGTGAGTGAAAACACAGCGATATAGGAGGAGGTATGAAAGGTGCACGAAAACACAGCTATATAGGGGAAGGTATGGGAGGTGCTCGAAAACAGGGCGATATAGGGGAAGGTATTAGATGAGTGCGAAGGCACAGCAATATAGGGGATGCTATGGGAGGTAAGCGAAAACACAGTGATATAGGGGAAGACATGAGAGGTGCGTGAAAGCAGGAGAATATAGTGGAAGCTATGAGAGGTGAGCAAAAACACGGTGATATAGGGGAAGCTATGAGAGGTGAGCAATAACACAGCGATAAAGGTGAATCTATGGGATGTGCGCAAAAACACAGCTATATAGGGGAAGGTATGAGAGGTGCGCAAGGCACAGCGATATAGGGGATGCTATGGGAGGTGCGTGAATACACAGCGATATACGGGACGTTATGAGGTGTGCATGAAAACGCAGCGATATTAGGGAAGGTGTGAGAGGTTCACAAAAGCACAGCGACATGGGAGAATGAATGGGAAGTGTGCGAAAACTGGGCGATATAGGCGAAGGTATGAGAAGTGCGCGAAGGCACAGCAATATGTGGGAGGTTATGGGAGGTGCGCGACTACACAGTGATATAGGGGACGTTATGAGAGGTGCATAAAAGCACAGCGATACAGAGGAAGGTATGGGAGGTGCTCGAAAACAGGGCGATATAGGGGACGCTATGAGATTTGGATGAAAACACGGTGATATAGGGGAAGCT
Source organism: Mobula birostris (assembly GCF_030028105.1). Taxonomy (NCBI): domain Eukaryota; kingdom Metazoa; phylum Chordata; class Chondrichthyes; order Myliobatiformes; family Myliobatidae; genus Mobula; species Mobula birostris. The sequence continues at coordinate 176,624 of NW_027278348.1, forward strand.
ATGAGAGGTGCGCGAAAACACAGCAATATAGGGGACGGTATGAGAGGTGCGCAAGGCACAGCGATATAGGGGATGCTATGGGAGGTGCGTTAATACACAGCGATATACGGGACGTTATGAGATGTGCATGAAAACGCAGCGATATTAGAGAAGGTATGAGAGGTTCACAAAAGCAAGGCGACATAGGAGAATGAATGCGAAGTGTGCGAAAACAGGGCGGTATAGGTGAAGGTATGAGAAGTGCGCGAAGGCACAGCAATATGTGGGAGGCTATGGGAGGTGCGCGACTACACAGTGATATAGGGGACGTTATGAGATGTGCATAAAAACACAGCGATATAGGGGAAGTTATGAGAGGTGCGCAAAAATGCAGCAATATAGGAGAAGTTATGAGAGGTGCGTGATAACACAGCGATATAGGGGAAGGCATGAGAGGTACGCGAAGGCACCTTTATATAGGGGTGCTATGGGAGGTGCAGGAATACACAGCGATATAGGGGACGTTATGGGACGTGAGCGAAAACACGGCGATATGGGGGAAATTATGAGAGGTGCGCGAAAACACGGCGATACAGGGGAATGTATCAGAGGTGTGAGAAAACACAGCGATATAGGAGAAGTAATGAGAGGAGCGAAAACATAGCAATCCAGGTGAAGACATGAGAGGTGCGCGAAAACACGGCGATATAGGGGAAGCTATGAAAGGTGAGCAAAAACACGGCAATATAGGGGAAGCTCTGAGAGGTGTGCAATAACACTGTGATAAAGCTGAATCTATGGGATGTGTGCGAAAAGACAGCGATATAGGGGAAGGTATGGGAGGTGCGCAAGGCACAGCGATATAGGGGATGCTATGGGAGGTGCGTGAATACACAACGATATAGGGGACGTTATGAGATGTGCAGGAAGAATCAGCGATATTAGGGAAGATATAAGAGGTGCACAAAAACACAGCGATATAGGAGAAGTTAAGAGAGGTGCGTGAAAACACAGCGATATAGAGGGAGGTATGAGAGGTGCACGAAAACACAGCGATACAGGGGAAGGTATGGGAGGTGCTCGAAAACAGGGCGATATAGGGGACGGTATGAGATTTGTATGAAAACACGGCGATATAGGGGAAGCTATGAGAGGTGTGCGAAAACACGGCAATATAGGGGACGGTATGAGACGTGCGCAAGGCACAGCAATATAAGGGATGCTGTGGGAGGTGCGTGAATACACAGCGATATACGGGACGTTATGAGATGTGCATGAAAATGCAGCGATATTAGGGAAGGTATGAGAGGTTCACAAAAACACAGCGACATAGGAGAATGAATGGGAAGTGTGCGAAAACAGGGCGATATAGGCGAAGGTATGAGAAATGCGCGAAGGCACAGCAATATGTGAGACGCTATGGGAGGTGCGCGACTACACAGTGATATAGGGGACGTTATGAGATGTGCATATAAACACAGCGATATGGGGGAAGTTATGAGAGGTGCGCAAAAATGCAGCAATATTGGAGAAGTTATGAGAGGTGCGTGAAAACACAGCGATATAGGGGAAGGTATGAGAGGTGCGCAAAGGCACAGCGATATAGGGGATGTTATGGGAGGTGCGCGAATACAGGGCAATATAGGGGAAGGTATGTGAGGTGCACGAAGGCACAGCGATATAGGGGATGCTACGGGAGGTGCGTGAATACACAGCGATATAGGGGACGTTATGAGATGTGCATGAAAACGCAGCGATATTAGGGAAGATATAAGAGGTGCACAAAAACAAAGCGATATAGGAGAAGTTATGAGAGGTGTGTGAAAATACAGCGATATAGGGGAAGGAATGAGAGGTGCGCGAAAACAGGGCGATATAGGGGAAGGTATGAGAGGTGCGCCAAGGCAGAGTGATATATGGGAATATATTGGAGGTGCATGAATACACAGCGAAAAAGGGGACGTTATGAGATGTGCATAAAAACACGGCGATATAGGGGAAATTATGAGAGGTGCGCAAAAATACAGCAATATAGGAGAAGTTATGAGAGGGGAGTGAAAACACAGCGATATAGGGGGAGGTATGAAAGGTGCACGAAAACACAGCGATATAGGCGAAGGTATCGGAGGTGCTCGAAAACCGGGCGATGTAGGGGAAGGTACGACAGGAGTGTGAAGACACAGCAATATAGGGGATGCTATGGGAGGTGCACGAAAACACAGTGATATATGGGAAGATATGAGAGGTGCGTGAAAGTAGCGCAATATAGTGGAAGCTATGAGAGGTGAGCAAAAACACGGCGATATAGGCGAGGCTATGAGAGGTGAGCAATAACACAGCGATAAGGGTGAATCTATGGGATGTGAGCAAAAAAACAGCCATATAGGGGAAGGTATGAGAGGTACGCAAGTCACAGCAATATAGAGGATGCTATGGGAGATGCGTGAATACCCAGCTATATAAGGGACGTTATGAGATGTGCATGAAAACAAAACGATATTAGGGAAGGTATGAGAGGTTCACAAAAACACAGCGATATAGGAGAATGAATGGGAGGTGCGCGAAAACAGGGCGATATAGGTGAAGGTATGAGAGGTATGCGAAGGCACAGCAATATAGGGGATGCTATGGGAGGTGCGCGACTACACAGTGATATAGGGGACGTTATGAGATGTGCATGAAAACACGGCGATATAGGGGAAGTTATGAGAGGTGCACAAAAATGCAGCACTATAGGAGAAGTTATGAGAGGTGTGTGAAAACACAGCGATATAGGGGAAGGAATGAGAGGTGCGCGAAAACAGGGCGATACAGGGGAAGGTATGAGAGGTGCGCGAAGGCACAGCGATATATGGGATTCTATTGGAGGTGCATGAATACACAGCGATATAGGGGACGGTATGAGATGTGCATGAATACACGGCGATAGTCGGGAAACAATGACAGCTGTGTGAAAACACAGCAATATAGGGGAAGGTATGAGAGGTGCACTAAAACACAGCGATATAGCGGAAAGAATGAGAGGTGCACGAAATCACAGCGATATAGGGGAATGTATGGGAGGTGCTCGAAAACAGGGCGATATAGGGGAAGGTATGAGATGAGTGCGAAGACACAGCAATATAGGGGATGCTATGGGAGGTACGCGAAAACACAGTGATATAGGGGAAGACATGAGAGGTGCGTGAAAGCAGGACAATATAGTGGAAGCTATGAGAGGTGAGCAAAAACATGGTGATATAGGGGAAGCTATGAGAGGTGAGCAATAACACAGCGATAAAGGTGAATCTATGGGATGTGCGCAAAAACACAGCTATATAGGGGAAGGTATGAGAGGTGCGCAAGGCACAGCGATATAGGGGATGCTATGGGAGGTGTGTGAATACACAGCGATAAAGGGGACGTTATGAGATGTGCAGGAAGAAGCAGCGATATTAGGGAAGATATAAGAGGTGCACAAAAACACAGCGATATAGAGGGAGGTATGAGAGGTGCACGAAAACACAGCGATACAGGGGAAGGTATGGGAGGTGCTCGAAAACAGGGCTATATAGGGGATGGTATGAGATTTGTATGAAAACACGGCGATATAGGGGAAGCTATGAGAGGTGCGCGAAAACACGGCAATATAGGGGACGGTATGAGAGGTGCGCAAGGCACAGCAATTTAAGGGATGCTATGGTAGGTGCGTGAATACACAGCGATATACGGGACGTTATGAGATGTGCATGAAAACGCAGCGATATTAGGGAAGGTATGAGAGGTTCACAAAAACGCAGCGATATAGGAGAATGAATGGGAGGTGCGCGAAAACAGGGCGATATAGGTGAAGGTATGAGAGGTGCGTGAAGGCACAGCAATATAGGGGATGCTAAGGGAGGTGCACGAATACACAGCGATATAGGGGACGTTAGGAGATGTGCATGAAAACACGGCAATATAGGGGAAGCAATGAGAGGTGTGCGAAAACACGGCGATATAGGGGATGGTATGAGATTTGTATGAAGACACGGCGATATAGGGGAAGACATGAGAGGTGCGCGAAAACAGGGCAATATAGCGGAAGTTATGGGAGGTGCTCGAAAACAGGGCGATATAGGGGAAGGCATGAGAGGTGCGTGAAAACACAACGATATAGGAGAAGGTATGGGAGTTGCGCGAAAACGGCGATATAGGGGAAGGTATGAGAGGTGTGCGAAGGCACAGCAATATAGGGGATTCTATGGGAGGTGCGCGAAAACACAGTGATATAGGGGATGCTATGAGAGGTGCGCAAAAACAGGGCAATACAGTGGAAGCTATGGGATGTGTGCGAAAACACGGCGATACAGGGGAATGTATCAGAGGTGCGAGAAAACACAGCGATATAGGGGAAGTATTGAAAGGAGCGAAAACATACCGATGTCAGCGAAGCTATGGGAGGTGCGCGAAAACACAACGATATAGGGGACGGTATGAGATGTGCATAAAAACACGGCGATATAGGGGAAGTTATGAGAGGTGAGTGAAAACACAGCGATATAGGAGGAGGTATGAAAGGTGCACGAAAACACAGCTATATAGGGGACGGTATGAGATGTGCATGAATACACGGCGATATTGGGGAAGCCATGAGAGGTGCGCGAAAACACAATGATATAGGGGAAGGAATGAGAGGTGCGCGAAAACACGGCGATATAGGGAAAATAATGAGAGGTGCGCGAAAACACGGCGATACACGGGAATGTATCAGAGGTGCGAGAAAACAGCGATATAGGGGAAGTAATGAGAGGAGCGAAAACATAGCGATCTAGGTGAAGACATGAGAGGTGCGCGAAAACACGGCAATATAGGGGAAGCTATGAGAGGTGAGCAAAAACACGGCGATATAGGGGAAGCTGTGAGAGGTGTGCAATAATACAGCGATAAAGTTGAATCTATGGGATGTGCGCGAAAAGACAGCGATATAGGGGAAGGTATGAGAGGTGCGCAAGGCACAGCGATATAGGGGATGCTATGGGAGGTGCGTGAAAACACAGCGATATAGGGGATGCTATGAGATGTGCATTAAAGCGTAGCGATATTAGGGAAGTTATAAGAGGTGCACAAAAACACAGCGATATAGGAGAAGTTATGAGAGGTGTGTGAAAACACAGCGATATAGTGGAAGGTATGAGAGGTGCACGAAAACACAGCGATATAGGGGAAGGAATGAGAGGTGCACGAAGGCACAGCGATATAGGGGATTCTATGGGAGGTGCGCGAATACACAGCGATATAGGGGACGTTATGAGATGTGCATAAAAACACGGCGATATAGGGGAAGTTATGAGAGGTGAGTGAAAACACAGCGATATAGGAGGAGGTATGAAAGGTGCACGAAAACACAGCTATATAGGGGAAGGTATGGGAGGTGCTCGAAAACAGGGCGATATAGGGGAAGGTATTAGATGAGTGCGAAGGCACAGCAATATAGGGGATGCTATGGGAGGTAAGCGAAAACACAGTGATATAGGGGAAGACATGAGAGGTGCGTGAAAGCAGGAGAATATAGTGGAAGCTATGAGAGGTGAGCAAAAACACGGTGATATAGGGGAAGCTATGAGAGGTGAGCAATAACACAGCGATAAAGGTGAATCTATGGGATGTGCGCAAAAACACAGCTATATAGGGGACGGTATGAGAGGTGCGCAAGGCACAGCGATATAGGGGATGCTATGGGAGGTGCGTGAATACACAGCGATATACGGGACGTTATGAGGTGTGCATGAAAACGCAGCGATATTAGGGAAGGTGTGAGAGGTTCACAAAAGCACAGCGACATGGGAGATTGAATGGGAAGTGTGCGAAAACTGGGCGATATAGGCGAAGGTATGAGAAGTGCGCGAAGGCACAGCAATATGTGGGAGGTTATGGGAGGTGCGCGACTACACAGTGATATAGGGGACGTTATGAGAGGTGCATAAAAGCACAGCGATACAGAGGAAGGTATGGGAGGTGCTCGAAAACAGGGCGATATAGGGGACGCTATGAGATTTGGATGAAAACACGGTGATATAGGGGAAGCTATGAGAGGTGCGCGAAAACACAGCAATATAGGGGACGGTATGAGAGGTGCGCAAGGCACAGCGATATAGGGGATGCTATGGGAGGTGCGTTAATACACAGCGATATACGGGACGTTATGAGATGTGCATGAAAACGCAGCGATATTAGAGAAGGTATGAGAGGTTCACAAAAGCAAGGCGACATAGGAGAATGAATGCGAAGTGTGCGAAAACAGGGCGGTATAGGTGAAGGTATGAGAAGTGCGCGAAGGCACAGCAATATGTGGGAGGCTATGGGAGGTGCGCGACTACACAGTGATATAGGGGACGTTATGAGATGTGCATAAAAACACAGCGATATAGGGGAAGTTATGAGAGGTGCGCAATAATGCAGCAATATAGGAGAAGTTATGAGAGGTGCGTGATAACACAGCGATATAGGGGAAGGCATGAGAGGTACGCGAAGGCACCTTTATATAGGGGTGCTATGGGAGGTGCAGGAATACACAGCGATATAGGGGACGTTATGGGACGTGAGCGAAAACACGGCGATATGGGGGAAATTATGAGAGGTGCGCGAAAACACGGCGATACAGGGGAATGTATCAGAGGTGTGAGAAAACACAGCGATATAGGAGAAGTAATGAGAGGAGCGAAAACATAGCAATCCAGGTGAAGACATGAGAGGTGCGCGAAAACACGGCGATATAGGGGAAGCTATGAAAGGTGAGCAAAAACACGGCAATATAGGGGAAGCTCTGAGAGGTGTGCAATAACACAGTGATAAAGCTGAATCTATGGGATGTGTGCGAAAAGACAGCGATATAGGGGAAGGTATGGGAGGTGCGCAAGGCACAGCGATATAGGGGATGCTATGGGAGGTGCGTGAATACACAACGATATAGGGGACGTTATGAGATGTGCAGGAAGAATCAGCGATATTAGGGAAGATATAAGAGGTGCACAAAAACACAGCGATATAGGAGAAGTTAAGAGAGGTGCGTGAAAACACAGCGATATAGAGGGAGGTATGAGAGGTGCACGAAAACACAGCGATACAGGGGAAGGTATGGGAGGTGCTCGAAAACAGGGCGATATAGGGGACGGTATGAGATTTGTATGAAAACACGGCGATATAGGGGAAGCTATGAGAGGTGTGCGAAAACACGGCAATATAGGGGACGGTATGAGACGTGCGCAAGGCACAGCAATATAAGGGATGCTGTGGGAGGTGCGTGAATACACAGCGATATACGGGACGTTATGAGATGTGCATGAAAATGCAGCGATATTAGGGAAGGTATGAGAGGTTCACAAAAACACAGCGACATAGGAGAATGAATGGGAAGTGTGCGAAAACAGGGCGATATAGGCGAAGGTATGAGAAATGCGCGAAGGCACAGCAATATGTGAGAGGCTATGGGAGGTGCGCGACTACACAGTGATATAGGGGACGTTATGAGATGTGCATATAAACACAGCGATATGGGGGAAGTTATGAGAGGTGCGCAAAAATGCAGCAATATTGGAGAAGTTATGAGAGGTGCGTGAAAACACAGCGATATAGGGGAAGGTATGTGAGGTGCACGAAGGCACAGCGATATAGGGGATGCTACGGGAGGTGCGTGAATACACAGCGATATAGGGGACGTTATGAGATGTGCATGAAAACGCAGCGATATTAGGGAAGATATAAGAGGTGCACAAAAACAAAGCGATATAGGAGAAGTTATGAGAGGTGTGTGAAAATACAGCGATATAGGGGAAGGTATGAGAGGTGCGCGAAGGCAGAGTGATATATGGGAATATATTGGAGGTGCATGAATACACAGCGATATAGGGGACGTTATGAGATGTGCATAAAAACACGGCGATATAGGGGAAATTATGAGAGGTGCGCAAAAATACAGCAATATAGGAGAAGTTATGAGAGGGGAGTGAAAACACAGCGATATAGGGGGAGGTATGAAAGGTGCACGAAAACACAGCGATATAGGCGAAGGTATCGGAGGTGCTCGAAAACCGGGCGATGTAGGGGAAGGTACGACAGGAGTGTGAAGACACAGCAATATAGGGGATGCTATGGGAGGTGCACGAAAACACAGTGATATATGGGAAGATATGAGAGGTGCGTGAAAGTAGCGCAATATAGTGGAAGCTATGAGAGGTGAGCAAAAACACGGTGATATAGGCGAGGCTATGAGAGGTGAGCAATAACACAGCGATAAGGGTGAATCTATGGGATGTGAGCAAAAAAACAGCCATATAGGGGAAGGTATGAGAGGTACGCAAGTCACAGCAATATAGAGGATACTATGGGAGATGCGTGAATACCCAGCTATATAAGGGACGTTATGAGATGTGCATGAAAACAAAACGATATTAGGGAAGGTATGAGAGGTTCACAAAAACACAGCGATATAGGAGAATGAATGGGAGGTGCGCGAAAACAGGGCGATATAGGTGAAGGTATGAGAGGTATGCGAAGGCACAGCAATATAGGGGATGCTATGGGAGGTGCGCGACTACACAGTGATATAGGGGACGTTATGAGATGTGCATGAAAACACGGCGATATAGGGGAAGTTATGAGAGGTGCACAAAAATGCAGCACTATAGGAGAAGTTATGAGAGGTGTGTGAAAACACAGCGATATAGGGGAAGGAATGAGAGGTGCGCGAAAACAGGGCGATACAGGGGAAGGTATGAGAGGTGCGCGAAGGCACAGCGATATATGGGATTCTATTGGAGGTGCATGAATACACAGCGATATAGGGGACGGTATGAGATGTGCATGAATACACGGCGATAGTCGGGAAACAATGACAGCTGTGTGAAAACACAGCAATATAGGGGAAGGTATGAGAGGTGCACTAAAACACAGCGATATAGCGGAAAGAATGAGAGGTGCACGAAATCACAGCGATATAGGGGAATGTATGGGAGGTGCTCGAAAACAGGGCGATATAGGGGAAGGTATGAGATGAGTGCGAAGACACAGCAATATAGGGGATGCTATGGGAGGTACGCGAAAACACAGTGATATAGGGGAAGACATGAGAGGTGCGTGAAAGCAGGACAATATAGTGGAAGCTATGAGAGGTGAGCAAAAACATGGTGATATAGGGGAAGCTATGAGAGGTGAGCAATAACACAGCGATAAAGGTGAATCTATGGGATGTGCGCAAAAACACAGCTATATAGGGGAAGGTATGAGAGGTGCGCAAGGCACAGCGATATAGGGGATGCTATGGGAGGTGTGTGAATACACAGCGATAAAGGGGACGTTATGAGATGTGCAGGAAGAAGCAGCGATATTAGGGAAGATATAAGAGGTGCACAAAAACACAGCGATATAGAGGGAGGTATGAGAGGTGCACGAAAACACAGCGATACAGGGGAAGGTATGGGAGGTGCTCGAAAACAGGGCTATATAGGGGATGGTATGAGATTTGTATGAAAACACGGCGATATAGGGGAAGCTATGAGAGGTGCGCGAAAACACGGCAATATAGGGGACGGTATGAGAGGTGCGCAAGGCACAGCAATTTAAGGGATGCTATGGTAGGTGCGTGAATACACAGCGATATACGGGACGTTATGAGATGTGCATGAAAACGCAGCGATATTAGGGAAGGTATGAGAGGTTCACAAAAACGCAGCGATATAGGAGAATGAATGGGAGGTGCGCGAAAACAGGGCGATATAGGTGAAGGTATGAGAGGTGCGTGAAGGCACAGCAATATAGGGGATGCTAAGGGAGGTGCACGAATACACAGCGATATAGGGGACGTTAGGAGATGTGCATGAAAACACGGCAATATAGGGGAAGCAATGAGAGGTGTGCGAAAACACGGCGATATAGGGGATGGTATGAGATTTGTATGAAGACACGGCGATATAGGGGAAGACATGAGAGGTGCGCGAAAACAGGGCAATATAGCGGAAGTTATGGGAGGTGCTCGAAAACAGGGCGATATAGGGGAAGGCATGAGAGGTGCGTGAAAACACAACGATATAGGAGAAGGTATGGGAGTTGCGCGAAAACGGCGATATAGGGGAAGGTATGAGAGGTGTGCGAAGGCACAGCAATATAGGGGATTCTATGGGAGGTGCGCGAAAACACAGTGATATAGGGGATGCTATGAGAGGTGCGCAAAAACAGGGCAATACAGTGGAAGCTATGGGATGTGTGCGAAAACACGGCGATACAGGGGAATGTATCAGAGGTGCGAGAAAACACAGCGATATAGGGGACGCTATGGGCCGTGCACGAAAACACAGTGATATAGGGGAAGTATTGAAAGGAGCGAAAACATACCGATGTCAGCGAAGCTATGGGAGGTGCGCGAAAACACAACGATATAGGGGACGGTATGAGATGTGCATAAAAACACGGCGATATAGGGGAAGTTATGAGAGGTGAGTGAAAACACAGCGATATAGGAGGAGGTATGAAAGGTGCACGAAAACAGGGCGATATAGGGGACGGTATGAGATTTGTATGAAAACACGGCGATATAGGGGAAGCTATGAGAGGTGTGCGAAAACACGGCAATATAGGGGACGGTATGAGACGTGCGCAAGGCACAGCAATATAAGGGATGCTGTGGGAGGTGCGTGAATACACAGCGATATACGGGACGTTATGAGATGTGCATGAAAATGCAGCGATATTAGGGAAGGTATGAGAGGTTCACAAAAACACAGCGACATAGGAGAATGAATGGGAAGTGTGCGAAAACAGGGCGATATAGGCGAAGGTATGAGAAATGCGCGAAGGCACAGCAATATGTGAGAGGCTATGGGAGGTGCGCGACTACACAGTGATATAGGGGACGTTATGAGATGTGCATATAAACACAGCGATATGGGGGAAGTTATGAGAGGTGCGCAAAAATGCAGCAATATTGGAGAAGTTATGAGAGGTGCGTGAAAACACAGCGATATAGGGGAAGGTATGTGAGGTGCACGAAGGCACAGCGATATAGGGGATGCTACGGGAGGTGCGTGAATACACAGCGATATAGGGGACGTTATGAGATGTGCATGAAAACGCAGCGATATTAGGGAAGATATAAGAGGTGCACAAAAACAAAGCGATATAGGAGAAGTTATGAGAGGTGTGTGAAAATACAGCGATATAGGGGAAGGAATGAGAGGTGCGCGAAAACAGGGCGATATAGGGGAAGGTATGAGAGGTGCGCGAAGGCAGAGTGATATATGGGAATATATTGGAGGTGCATGAATACACAGCGATATAGGGGACGTTATGAGATGTGCATAAAAACACGGCGATATAGGGGAAATTATGAGAGGTGCGCAAAAATACAGCAATATAGGAGAAGTTATGAGAGGGGAGTGAAAACACAGCGATATAGGGGGAGGTATGAAAGGTGCACGAAAACACAGCGATATAGGCGAAGGTATCGGAGGTGCTCGAAAACCGGGCGATGTAGGGGAAGGTACGACAGGAGTGTGAAGACACAGCAATATAGGGGATGCTATGGGAGGTGCACGAAAACACAGTGATATATGGGAAGATATGAGAGGTGCGTGAAAGTAGCGCAATATAGTGGAAGCTATGAGAGGTGAGCAAAAACACGGCGATATAGGCGAGGCTATGAGAGGTGAGCAATAACACAGCGATAAGGGTGAATCTATGGGATGTGAGCAAAAAAACAGCCATATAGGGGAAGGTATGAGAGGTACGCAAGTCACAGCAATATAGAGGATGCTATGGGAGATGCGTGAATACCCAGCTATATAAGGGACGTTATGAGATGTGCATGAAAACAAAACGATATTAGGGAAGGTATGAGAGGTTCACAAAAACACAGCGATATAGGAGAATGAATGGGAGGTGCGCGAAAACAGGGCGATATAGGTGAAGGTATGAGAGGTATGCGAAGGCACAGCAATATAGGGGATGCTATGGGAGGTGCGCGACTACACAGTGATATAGGGGACGTTATGAGATGTGCATGAAAACACGGCGATATAGGGGAAGTTATGAGAGGTGCACAAAAATGCAGCACTATAGGAGAAGTTATGAGAGGTGTGTGAAAACACAGCGATATAGGGGAAGGAATGAGAGGTGCGCGAAAACAGGGCGATACAGGGGAAGGTATGAGAGGTGCGCGAAGGCACAGCGATATATGGGATTCTATTGGAGGTGCATGAATACACAGCGATATAGGGGACGGTATGAGATGTGCATGAATACACGGCGATAGTCGGGAAACAATGACAGCTGTGTGAAAACACAGCAATATAGGGGAAGGTATGAGAGGTGCACTAAAACACAGCGATATAGCGGAAAGAATGAGAGGTGCACGGAATCACAGCGATATAGGGGAATGTATGGGAGGTGCTCGAAAACAGGGCGATATAGGGGAAGGTATGAGATGAGTGCGAAGACACAGCAATATAGGGGATGCTATGGGAGGTACGCGAAAACACAGTGATATAGGGGAAGACATGAGAGGTGCGTGAAAGCAGGACAATATAGTGGAAGCTATGAGAGGTGAGCAAAAACATGGTGATATAGGGGAAGCTATGAGAGGTGAGCAATAACACAGCGATAAAGGTGAATCTATGGGATGTGCGCAAAAACACAGCTATATAGGGGAAGGTATGAGAGGTGCGCAAGGCACAGCGATATAGGGGATGCTATGGGAGGTGTGTGAATACACAGCGATAAAGGGGACGTTATGAGATGTGCAGGAAGAAGCAGCGATATTAGGGAAGATATAAGAGGTGCACAAAAACACAGCGATATAGAGGGAGGTATGAGAGGTGCACGAAAACACAGCGATACAGGGGAAGGTATGGGAGGTGCTCGAAAACAGGGCTATATAGGGGATGGTATGAGATTTGTATGAAAACACGGCGATATAGGGGAAGCTATGAGAGGTGCGCGAAAACACGGCAATATAGGGGACGGTATGAGAGGTGCGCAAGGCACAGCAATTTAAGGGATGCTATGGTAGGTGCGTGAATACACAGCGATATACGGGACGTTATGAGATGTGCATGAAAACGCAGCGATATTAGGGAAGGTATGAGAGGTTCACAAAAACGCAGCGATATAGGAGAATGAATGGGAGGTGCGCGAAAACAGGGCGATATAGGTGAAGGTATGAGAGGTGCGTGAAGGCACAGCAATATAGGGGATGCTAAGGGAGGTGCACGAATACACAGCGATATAGGGGACGTTAGGAGATGTGCATGAAAACACGGCAATATAGGGGAAGCAATGAGAGGTGTGCGAAAACACGGCGATATAGGGGATGGTATGAGATTTGTATGAAGACACGGCGATATAGGGGAAGACATGAGAGGTGCGCGAAAACAGGGCAATATAGCGGAAGTTATGGGAGGTGCTCGAAAACAGGGCGATATAGGGGAAGGCATGAGAGGTGCGTGAAAACACAACGATATAGGAGAAGGTATGGGAGTTGCGCGAAAACGGCGATATAGGGGAAGGTATGAGAGGTGTGCGAAGGCACAGCAATATAGGGGATTCTATGGGAGGTGCGCGAAAACACAGTGATATAGGGGATGCTATGAGAGGTGCGCAAAAACAGGGCAATACAGTGGAAGCTATGGGATGTGTGCGAAAACACGGCGATACAGGGGAATGTATCAGAGGTGCGAGAAAACACAGCGATATAGGGGACGCTATGGGCCGTGCACGAAAACACAGTGATATAGGGGAAGTATTGAAAGGAGCGAAAACATACCGATGTCAGCGAAGCTATGGGAGGTGCGCGAAAACACAACGATATAGGGGACGGTATGAGATGTGCATAAAAACACGGCGATATAGGGGAAGTTATGAGAGGTGAGTGAAAACACAGCGATATAGGAGGAGGTATGAAAGGTGCACGAAAACACAGCTATATAGGGGACGGTATGAGATGTGCATGAATACACGGCGATATTGGGGAAGCCATGAGAGGTGCGCGAAAACACAATGATATAGGGGAAGGAATGAGAGGTGCGCGAAAACACGGCGATATAGGGAAAATAATGAGAGGTGCGCGAAAACACGGCGATACACGGGAATGTATCAGAGGTGCGAGAAAACAGCGATATAGGGGAAGTAATGAGAGGAGCGAAAACATAGCGATCTAGGTGAAGACATGAGAGGTGCGCGAAAACACGGCAATATAGGGGAAGCTATGAGAGGTGAGCAAAAACACGGCGATATAGGGGAAGCTGTGAGAGGTGTGCAATAATACAGCGATAAAGTTGAATCTATGGGATGTGCGCGAAAAGACAGCGATATAGGGGAAGGTATGAGAGGTGCGCAAGGCACAGCGATATAGGGGATGCTATGGGAGGTGCGTGAAAACACAGCGATATAGGGGATGCTATGAGATGTGCATTAAAGCGTAGCGATATTAGGGAAGTTATAAGAGGTGCACAAAAACACAGCGATATAGGAGAAGTTATGAGAGGTGTGTGAAAACACAGCGATATAGTGGAAGGTATGAGAGGTGCACGAAAACACAGCGATATAGGGGAAGGAATGAGAGGTGCACGAAGGCACAGCGATATAGGGGATTCTATGGGAGGTGCGCGAATACACAGCGATATAGGGGACGTTATGAGATGTGCATAAAAACACGGCGATATAGGGGAAGTTATGAGAGGTGAGTGAAAACACAGCGATATAGGAGGAGGTATGAAAGGTGCACGAAAACACAGCTATATAGGGGAAGGTATGGGAGGTGCTCGAAAACAGGGCGATATAGGGGAAGGTATTAGATGAGTGCGAAGGCACAGCAATATAGGGGATGCTATGGGAGGTAAGCGAAAACACAGTGATATAGGGGAAGACATGAGAGGTGCGTGAAAGCAGGAGAATATAGTGGAAGCTATGAGAGGTGAGCAAAAACACGGTGATATAGGGGAAGCTATGAGAGGTGAGCAATAACACAGCGATAAAGGTGAATCTATGGGATGTGCGCGAAAACACAGCAATATAGGGGACGGTATGAGAGGTGCGCAAGGCACAGCGATATAGGGGATGCTATGGGAGGTGCGTGAATACACAGCGATATACGGGACGTTATGAGGTGTGCATGAAAACGCAGCGATATTAGGGAAGGTGTGAGAGGTTCACAAAAGCACAGCGACATGGGAGAATGAATGGGAAGTGTGCGAAAACTGGGCGATATAGGCGAAGGTATGAGAAGTGCGCGAAGGCACAGCAATATGTGGGAGGTTATGGGAGGTGCGCGACTACACAGTGATATAGGGGACGTTATGAGAGGTGCATAAAAGCACAGCGATACAGAGGAAGGTATGGGAGGTGCTCGAAAACAGGGCGATATAGGGGACGCTATGAGATTTGGATGAAAACACGGTGATATAGGGGAAGCTATGAGAGGTGCGCGAAAACACAGCAATATAGGGGACGGTATGAGAGGTGCGCAAGGCACAGCGATATAGGGGATGCTATGGGAGGTGCGTTAATACACAGCGATATACGGGACGTTATGAGATGTGCATGAAAACGCAGCGATATTAGAGAAGGTATGAGAGGTTCACAAAAGCAAGGCGACATAGGAGAATGAATGCGAAGTGTGCGAAAACAGGGCGGTATAGGT
This sequence comes from Mobula birostris, assembly GCF_030028105.1. Lineage (NCBI taxonomy): Eukaryota > Metazoa > Chordata > Chondrichthyes > Myliobatiformes > Myliobatidae > Mobula > Mobula birostris. The sequence continues at coordinate 192,249 of NW_027278348.1, forward strand.
GAAGGTATGAGAAGTGCGCGAAGGCACAGCAATATGTGGGAGGCTATGGGAGGTGCGCGACTACACAGTGATATAGGGGACGTTATGAGATGTGCATAAAAACACAGCGATATAGGGGAAGTTATGAGAGGTGCGCAAAAATGCAGCAATATAGGAGAAGTTATGAGAGGTGCGTGATAACACAGCGATATAGGGGAAGGCATGAGAGGTACGCGAAGGCACCTTTATATAGGGGTGCTATGGGAGGTGCAGGAATACACAGCGATATAGGGGACGTTATGGGACGTGAGCGAAAACACGGCGATATGGGGGAAATTATGAGAGGTGCGCGAAAACACGGCGATACAGGGGAATGTATCAGAGGTGTGAGAAAACACAGCGATATAGGAGAAGTAATGAGAGGAGCGAAAACATAGCAATCCAGGTGAAGACATGAGAGGTGCGCGAAAACACGGCGATATAGGGGAAGCTATGAAAGGTGAGCAAAAACACGGCAATATAGGGGAAGCTCTGAGAGGTGTGCAATAACACAGTGATAAAGCTGAATCTATGGGATGTGTGCGAAAAGACAGCGATATAGGGGAAGGTATGGGAGGTGAGCAAGGCACAGCGATATAGGGGATGCTATGGGAGGTGCGTGAATACACAACGATATAGGGGACGTTATGAGATGTGCAGGAAGAATCAGCGATATTAGGGAAGATATAAGAGGTGCACAAAAACACAGCGATATAGGAGAAGTTAAGAGAGGTGCGTGAAAACACAGCGATATAGAGGGAGGTATGAGAGGTGCACGAAAACACAGCGATACAGGGGAAGGTATGGGAGGTGCTCGAAAACAGGGCGATATAGGGGACGGTATGAGATTTGTATGAAAACACGGCGATATAGGGGAAGCTATGAGAGGTGTGCGAAAACACGGCAATATAGGGGACGGTATGAGACGTGCGCAAGGCACAGCAATATAAGGGATGCTGTGGGAGGTGCGTGAATACACAGCGATATACGGGACGTTATGAGATGTGCATGAAAATGCAGCGATATTAGGGAAGGTATGAGAGGTTCACAAAAACACAGCGACATAGGAGAATGAATGGGAAGTGTGCGAAAACAGGGCGATATAGGCGAAGGTATGAGAAATGCGCGAAGGCACAGCAATATGTGAGAGGCTATGGGAGGTGCGCGACTACACAGTGATATAGGGGACGTTATGAGATGTGCATATAAACACAGCGATATGGGGGAAGTTATGAGAGGTGCGCAAAAATGCAGCAATATTGGAGAAGTTATGAGAGGTGCGTGAAAACACAGCGATATAGGGGAAGGTATGAGAGGTGCGCAAAGGCACAGCGATATAGGGGATGTTATGGGAGGTGCGCGAATACAGGGCAATATAGGGGAAGGTATGTGAGGTGCACGAAGGCACAGCGATATAGGGGATGCTACGGGAGGTGCGTGAATACACAGCGATATAGGGGACGTTATGAGATGTGCATGAAAACGCAGCGATATTAGGGAAGATATAAGAGGTGCACAAAAACAAAGCGATATAGGAGAAGTTATGAGAGGTGTGTGAAAATACAGCGATATAGGGGAAGGAATGAGAGGTGCGCGAAAACAGGGCGATATAGGAGAAGGTATGAGAGGTGCGCCAAGGCAGAGTGATATATGGGAATATATTGGAGGTGCATGAATACACAGCGAAAAAGGGGACGTTATGAGATGTGCATAAAAACATGGCGATATAGGGGAAATTATGAGAGGTGCGCAAAAATACAGCAATATAGGAGAAGTTATGAGAGGGGAGTGAAAACACAGCGATATAGGGGGAGGTATGAAAGGTGCACGAAAACACAGCGATATAGGGGAAGGTATCGGAGGTGCTCGAAAACCGGGCGATGTAGGGGAAGGTATGACAGGAGTGTGAAGACACAGCAATATAGGGGATGCTATGGGAGGTGCACGAAAACACAGTGATATATGGGAAGATATGAGAGGTGCGTGAAAGTAGCGCAATATAGTGGAAGCTATGAGAGGTGAGCAAAAACACGGCGATATAGGCGAGGCTATGAGAGGTGAGCAATAACACAGCGATAAGGGTGAATCTATGGGATGTGCGCAAAAAAACAGCCATATAGGGGAAGGTATGAGAGGTACGCAAGTCACAGCAATATAGAGGATGCTATGGGAGATGCGTGAATACCCAGCTATATAAGGGACGTTATGAGATGTGCATGAAAACAAAACGATATTAGGGAAGGTATGAGAGGTTCACAAAAACACAGCGATATAGGAGAATGAATGGGAGGTGCGCGAAAACAGGGCGATATAGGTGAAGGTATGAGAGGTATGCGAAGGCACAGCAATATAGGGGATGCTATGGGAGGTGCGCGACTACACAGTGATATAGGGGACGTTATGAGATGTGCATGAAAACACGGCGATATAGGGGAAGTTATGAGAGGTGCACAAAAATGCAGCACTATAGGAGAAGTTATGAGAGGTGTGTGAAAACACAGCGATATAGGGGAAGGAATGAGAGGTGCGCGAAAACAGGGCGATACAGGGGAAGGTATGAGAGGTGCGCGAAGGCACAGCGATATATGGGATTCTATTGGAGGTGCATGAATACACAGCGATATAGGGGACGGTATGAGATGTGCATGAATACACGGCGATAGTCGGGAAACAATGACAGCTGTGTGAAAACACAGCAATATAGGGGAAGGTATGAGAGGTGCACTAAAACACAGCGATATAGCGGAAAGAATGAGAGGTGCACGAAATCACAGCGATATAGGGGAATGTATGGGAGGTGCTCGAAAACAGGGCGATATAGGGGAAGGTATGAGATGAGTGTGAAGACACAGCAATATAGGGGATGCTATGGGAGGTACGCGAAAACACAGTGATATAGGGGAAGACATGAGAGGTGCGTGAAAGCAGGACAATATAGTGGAAGCTATGAGAGGTGAGCAAAAACATGGTGATATAGGGGAAGCTATGAGAGGTGAGCAATAACACAGCGATAAAGGTGAATCTATGGGATGTGCGCAAAAACACAGCTATATAGGGGAAGGTATGAGAGGTGCGCAAGGCACAGCGATATAGGGGATGCTATGGGAGGTGTGTGAATACACAGCGATATAGGGGACGTTATGAGATGTGCAGGAAGAAGCAGCGATATTAGGGAAGATATAAGAGGTGCACAAAAACACAGCGATATAGAGGGAGGTATGAGAGGTGCACGAAAACACAGCGATACAGGGGAAGGTATGGGAGGTGCTCGAAAACAGGGCTATATAGGGGACGGTATGAGATTTGTATGAAAACACGGCGATATAGGGGAAGCTATGAGAGGTGCGCGAAAACACGGCAATATAGGGGACGGTATGAGAGGTGCGCAAGGCACAGCAATTTAAGGGATGCTATGGTAGGTGCGTGAATACACAGCGATATACGGGACGTTATGAGATGTGCATGAAAACGCAGCGATATTAGGGAAGGTATGAGAGGTTCACAAAAACGCAGCGATATAGGAGAATGAATGGGAGGTGCGCGAAAACAGGGCGATATAGGTGAAGGTATGAGAGGTGCGTGAAGGCACAGCAATATAGGGGATGCTAAGGGAGGTGCACGAATACACAGCGATATAGGGGACGTTAGGAGATGTGCATGAAAACACGGCAATATAGGGGAAGCAATGAGAGGTGTGCGAAAACACGGCGATATAGGGGATGGTATGAGATTTGTATGAAGACACGGCGATATAGGGGAAGACATGAGAGGTGCGCGAAAACAGGGCAATATAGCGGAAGTTATGGGAGGTGCTCGAAAACAGGGCGATATAGGGGAAGGCATGAGAGGTGCGTGAAAACACAACGATATTGGAGAAGGTATGGGAGTTGCGCGAAAACGGCGATATAGGGGAAGGTATGAGAGGTGTGCGAAGGCACAGCAATATAGGGGATTCTATGGGAGGTGCGCGAAAACACAGTGATATAGGGGATGCTATGAGAGGTGCGCAAAAACAGGGCAATACAGTGGAAGCTATGGGATGTGTGCGAAAACACGGCGATACAGGGGAATGTATCAGAGGTGCGAGAAAACACAGCGATATAGGGGACGCTATGGGCCGTGCACGAAAACACAGTGATATAGGGGAAGTATTGAAAGGAGCGAAAACATACCGATGTCAGCGAAGCTATGGGAGGTGCGCGAAAACACAACGATATAGGGGACGGTATGAGATGTGCATAAAAACACGGCGATATAGGGGAAGTTATGAGAGGTGAGTGAAAACACAGCGATATAGGAGGAGGTATGAAAGGTGCACGAAAACACAGCTATATAGGGGACGGTATGAGATGTGCATGAATACACGGCGATATTGGGGAAGCCATGAGAGGTGCGCGAAAACACAATGATATAGGGAAAGGAATGAGAGGTGCGCGAAAACGCGGCGATATAGGGAAAATAATGAGAGGTGCGCGAAAACACGGCGATACACGGGAATGTATCAGAGGTGCGAGAAAACAGCGATATAGGGGAAGTAATGAGAGGAGCGAAAACATAGCGATCTAGGTGAAGACATGAGAGGTGCGCGAAAACACGGCAATATAGGGGAAGCTATGAGAGGTGAGCAAAAACACGGCGATATAGGGGAATCTGTGAGAGGTGTGCAATAATACAGCGATAAAGTTGAATCTATGGGATGTGCGCGAAAAGACAGCGATATAGGGGAAGGTATGAGAGGTGCGCAAGGCACAGCGATATAGGGGATGCTATGGGAGGTGCGTGAAAACACAGCGATATAGGGGATGCTATGAGATGTGCATTAAAGCGTAGCGATATTAGGGAAGTTATAAGAGGTGCACAAAAACACAGCGATATAGGAGAAGTTATGAGAGGTGTGTGAAAACACAGCGATATAGTGGAAGGTATGAGAGGTGCACGAAAACACAGCGATATAGGGGAAGGAATGAGAGGTGCACGAAGGCACAGCGATATAGGGGATTCTATGGGAGGTGCGCGAATACACAGCGATATAGGGGAAGGTATTAGATGAGTGCGAAGGCACAGCAATATAGGGGATGCTATGGGAGGTAAGCGAAAACACAGTGATATAGGGGAAGACATGAGAGGTGCGTGAAAGCAGGAGAATATAGTGGAAGCTATGAGAGGTGAGCAAAAACACGGTGATATAGGGGAAGCTATGAGAGGTGAGCAATAACACAGCGATAAAGGTGAATCTATGGGATGTGCGCAAAAACACAGCTATATAGGGGACGGTATGAGAGGTGCGCAAGGCACAGCGATATAGGGGATGCTATGGGAGGTGCGTTAATACACAGCGATATACGGGACGTTATGAGATGTGCATGAAAACGCAGCGATATTAGAGAAGGTATGAGAGGTTCACAAAAGCAAGGCGACATAGGAGAATGAATGCGAAGTGTGCGAAAACAGGGCGGTATAGGTGAAGGTATGAGAAGTGCGCGAAGGCACAGCAATATGTGGGAGGCTATGGGAGGTGCGCGACTACACAGTGATATAGGGGACGTTATGAGATGTGCATAAAAACACAGCGATATAGGGGAAGTTATGAGAGGTGCGCAAAAATGCAGCAATATAGGAGAAGTTATGAGAGGTGCGTGATAACACAGCGATATAGGGGAAGGCATGAGAGGTACGCGAAGGCACCTTTATATAGGGGTGCTATGGGAGGTGCAGGAATACACAGCGATATAGGGGACGTTATGGGACGTGAGCGAAAACACGGCGATATGGGGGAAATTATGAGAGGTGCGCGAAAACACGGCGATACAGGGGAATGTATCAGAGGTGTGAGAAAACACAGCGATATAGGAGAAGTAATGAGAGGAGCGAAAACATAGCAATCCAGGTGAAGACATGAGAGGTGCGCGAAAACACGGCGATATAGGGGAAGCTATGAAAGGTGAGCAAAAACACGGCAATATAGGGGAAGCTCTGAGAGGTGTGCAATAACACAGTGATAAAGCTGAATCTATGGGATGTGTGCGAAAAGACAGCGATATAGGGGAAGGTATGGGAGGTGCGCAAGGCACAGCGATATAGGGGATGCTATGGGAGGTGCGTGAATACACAACGATATAGGGGACGTTATGAGATGTGCAGGAAGAATCAGCGATATTAGGGAAGATATAAGAGGTGCACAAAAACACAGCGATATAGGAGAAGTTAAGAGAGGTGCGTGAAAACACAGCGATATAGAGGGAGGTATGAGAGGTGCACGAAAACACAGCGATACAGGGGAAGGTATGGGAGGTGCTCGAAAACAGGGCGATATAGGGGACGGTATGAGATTTGTATGAAAACACGGCGATATAGGGGAAGCTATGAGAGGTGTGCGAAAACACGGCAATATAGGGGACGGTATGAGACGTGCGCAAGGCACAGCAATATAAGGGATGCTGTGGGAGGTGCGTGAATACACAGCGATATACGGGACGTTATGAGATGTGCATGAAAATGCAGCGATATTAGGGAAGGTATGAGAGGTTCACAAAAACACAGCGACATAGGAGAATGAATGGGAAGTGTGCGAAAACAGGGCGATATAGGCGAAGGTATGAGAAATGCGCGAAGGCACAGCAATATGTGAGAGGCTATGGGAGGTGCGCGACTACATAGTGATATAGGGGACGTTATGAGATGTGCATATAAACACAGCGATATGGGGGAAGTTATGAGAGGTGCGCAAAAATGCAGCAATATTGGAGAAGTTATGAGAGGTGCGTGAAAACACAGCGATATAGGGGAAGGTATGTGAGGTGCACGAAGGCACAGCGATATAGGGGATGCTACGGGAGGTGCGTGAATACACAGCGATATAGGGGACGTTATGAGATGTGCATGAAAACGCAGCGATATTAGGGAAGATATAAGAGGTGCACAAAAACAAAGCGATATAGGAGAAGTTATGAGAGGTGTGTGAAAATACAGCGATATAGGGGAAGGAATGAGAGGTGCGCGAAAACAGGGCGATATAGGGGAAGGTATGAGAGGTGCGCGAAGGCAGAGTGATATATGGGAATATATTGGAGGTGCATGAATACACAGCGATATAGGGGACGTTATGAGATGTGCATAAAAACACGGCGATATAGGGGAAATTATGAGAGGTGCGCAAAAATACAGCAATATAGGAGAAGTTATGAGAGGGGAGTGAAAACACAGCGATATAGGGGGAGGTATGAAAGGTGCACGAAAACACAGCGATATAGGGGATGGTATCGGAGGTGCTCGAAAACCGGGCGATGTAGGGGAAGGTACGACAGGAGTGTGAAGACACAGCAATATAGGGGATGCTATGGGAGGTGCACGAAAACACAGTGATATATGGGAAGATATGAGAGGTGCGTGAAAGTAGCGCAATATAGTGGAAGCTATGAGAGGTGAGCAAAAACACGGCAATATAGGCGAGGCTATGAGAGGTGAGCAATAACACAGCGATAAGGGTGAATCTATGGGATGTGAGCAAAAAAACAGCCATATAGGGGAAGGTATGAGAGGTACGCAAGTCACAGCAATATAGAGGATGCTATGGGAGATGCGTGAATACCCAGCTATATAAGGGACGTTATGAGATGTGCATGAAAACAAAACGATATTAGGGAAGGTATGAGAGGTTCACAAAAACACAGCGATATAGGAGAATGAATGGGAGGTGCGCGAAAACAGGGCGATATAGGTGAAGGTATGAGAGGTATGCGAAGGCACAGCAATATAGGGGATGCTATGGGAGGTGCGCGACTACACAGTGATATAGGGGACGTTATGAGATGTGCATGAAAACACGGCGATATAGGGGAAGTTATGAGAGGTGCACAAAAATGCAGCACTATAGGAGAAGTTATGAGAGGTGTGTGAAAACACAGCGATATAGGGGAAGGAATGAGAGGTGCGCGAAAACAGGGCGATACAGGGGAAGGTATGAGAGGTGCGCGAAGGCACAGCGATATATGGGATTCTATTGGAGGTGCATGAATACACAGCGATATAGGGGACGGTATGAGATGTGCATGAATACACGGCGATAGTCGGGAAACAATGACAGCTGTGTGAAAACACAGCAATATAGGGGAAGGTATGAGAGGTGCACTAAAACACAGCGATATAGCGGAAAGAATGAGAGGTGCACGAAATCACAGCGATATAGGGGAATGTATGGGAGGTGCTCGAAAACAGGGCGATATAGGGGAAGGTATGAGATGAGTGCGAAGACACAGCAATATAGGGGATGCTATGGGAGGTACGCGAAAACACAGTGATATAGGGGAAGACATGAGAGGTGCGTGAAAGCAGGACAATATAGTGGAAGCTATGAGAGGTGAGCAAAAACATGGTGATATAGGGGAAGCTATGAGAGGTGAGCAATAACACAGCGATAAAGGTGAATCTATGGGATGTGCGCAAAAACACAGCTATATAGGGGAAGTTATGAGAGGTGCGCAAGGCACAGCGATATAGGGGATGCTATGGGAGGTGTGTGAATACACAGCGATATAGGGGACGTTATGAGATGTGCAGGAAGAAGCAGCGATATTAGGGAAGATATAAGAGGTGCACAAAAACACAGCGATATAGAGGGAGGTATGAGAGGTGCACGAAAACACAGCAATACAGGGGAAGGTATGGGAGGTGCTCGAAAACAGGGCTATATAGGGGACGGTATGAGATTTGTATGAAAACACGGCGATATAGGGGAAGCTATGAGAGGTGCGCGAAAACACGGCAATATAGGGGACGGTATGAGAGGTGCGCAAGGCACAGCAATTTAAGGGATGCTATGGTAGGTGCGTGAATACACAGCGATATACGGGACGTTATGAGATGTGCATGAAAACGCAGCGATATTAGGGAAGGTATGAGAGGTTCACAAAAACACAGCGACATAGGAGAATGAATGGGAAGAGTGCGAAAACAGGGCGATAAAGGCGAAGGTATGAGAAATGTGCGAAGGCACAGCAATATGTGAGAGGCTATGGGAGGTGCGCGACTACACAGTGATATAGGGGACGTTATGAGATGTGCATAAAAACACAGCGATATGGGGGAAGTTATGAGAGGTGCGCAAAAATGCAGCAATATTGGAGAAGTTATGAGAGGTGCGTGAAAACACAGCGATATAGGGGAAGATATGAGAGATGCGCAAAGGCACAGCGATATAGAGGATGTTATGGGAGGTGCGCGAATACAGGGCAATATAGGGGAACGTATGTGAGGTGCACGAAGGCACAGCAATATAGGGGACGTTATGAGATGTGCATGAAAACGCAGCGATATTAGGGAAGATATAAGAGGTGCACAAAAACAAAGCGATATAGAAGAAGTTATGAGAGGTGTGTGAAAATACAGCGATATAGGGGAAGGAATGAGAGGTGCGCGAAAACAGGGCGATATAGGGGAAGGTATGAGAGGTGCGCGAAGGCAGAGTGATATATGGGAATCTATTGGAGGTGCATGAATACACAGCGATATAGGGGACGTTATGAGATGTGCATAAAAACACGGCGATATAGGGGAAATTATGAGAGGTGCGCAAAAATACAGCAATATAGGAGAAGTTATGAGAGGGGAGTGAAAACACAGCGATATAGGGGGAGGTATGAAAGGTGCACGAAAACACAGCGATATAGGGGAAGGTATCGGAGGTGCTCGAAAACAAGGCGATGTAGGGGAAGGTATGACAGGAGTGTGAAGACACAGCAATATAGGGGATGCTATGGGAGGTGCGCGAAAACACAGTGATATATGGGAAGACATGAGAAGTGCGTGAAAGTAGCGCAATATAGTGGAAGCTATGAGAGGTGAGCAAAAACATGGCGATATAGGCGAGGCTATGAGAGGTGAGCAATAACACAGCGATAAGGGTGAATCTATGGGATGTGCGCAAAAAAACAGCGATATAGGGGAAGGTATGAGAGGTACGCAAGGCACAGCAATATAGAGGATGCTATGGGAGATGCGTGAATACACAGCTATATAAGGGACGTTATGAGATGTGCATGAAAACGCAACGATATTAGGGAAGGTATGAGAGGTTCACAAAAACACAGCGATATAGGAGAATGAATGGGAGGTGCGCGAAAACAGGGCAATATAGGTGAAGGTATGAGAGGTATGCGAAGGCACAGCAATATAGGGGATGCTATGGGAGGTGCGCGACTACACAGTGATATAGGGGACGTTATGAGATGTGCATGAAAACACGGCGATATAGGGGAAGTTATGAGAGGTGCACAAAAATGCAGCACTATAGGAGAAGTTATGAGAGGTGTGTGAAAACACAGCGATATAGGGGAAGGAATGAGAGGTGCGCGAAAACAGGGCGATATAGGGGAAGGTATGAGAGGTGCGCGAAGGCACAGCGATATATGGGATTCTATTGGAGGTGCATGAATACACAGCGATATAGGAGACGGTATGAGATGTGCATGAATACACGGCGATAGTCGGGAAACAATGACAGCTGTGTGAAAGCACAGCAATATAGGGGAAGTTATGAGAGGTGCGTGAAAACACAGTGATATAGGGGAAGGTATGAGAGGTGCACGAAAACACAGCGATATAGGGGAAAGAATGAGAGGTGCACGAAGGCACAGCGATATAGGGGACGTTATGAGATGTGCATGAAAACACAGAGATATAGGGGAAGTTATGAGACGTACGCAAAAATACAGCAATATAGGAGAAGTTATGAGAGGTGAATGAAAAAACAGTGATATAGGAGGAGGTATGAAAGGTGCTCGAAAACACAGCGATATAGGGGAAGGTATGGGAGGTGCTCGAAAACAGGGCGATATAGGGGAAGGTATGAGATGAGTGTGAAGACACAGCAATATAGGGAATGCTATGGGAGGTACGCGAAAACACAGTGATATAGGGGAAGACAAGAGGGTGCGTGAAACAGGACAATATAGTGGAAGCTATGAGAGGTGAGCAAAAACACGGTGATATAGGGGAAGCTATGAGAGGTGAGCAATAACACAGCGATAAAGGTGAATCTATGGGATGTGCGCAAAAACACAGCGATATAGGAGAATGAATGGGAGGTGTGCGAAAACCCTGCGATATAGTGGACCTTAGGAGATGTGCATGAAAACACGGCGATATAGGGGAAGGTATGCGAGGTGCGTGAAAACACGGCGATATAGGGTTAGCTGTGAGAGGTGCGCGTAAACAGTGATTTAGGGAATCTATGAGAGGTGCACAAAAACATTGCAAGATATGTTAAGCTATGAGAGGTGTACAAGAACACAGCGATATAGGGGAATCTATGGGAGGTGCGCGAAACCACAGTGATATAATGGAAGGTATGGGTGGTGCATGAAAACACAGCGAAATAGGGGAAGGTATGAGAGATGCACGAAAACGCAGCGATACTAGGGAAGGTATAGGAGGTGCACGAAAACTGGGCGATATAGGGGAAGGTATAGGAGATGCACGAAAACTGGGCGATATAAGGGAAGGTATGAGAGGTGCACGAAGGCACAGCGATATAGGGGATGCTATGGGAGGTGCGCGAAATCACAGTAATATAGTGGACGGTATGAGATGTGCATAAAAACACGGCGATACATGGGGAGGTATGAGAGTTGCCCGAAAACATGGCGATATAGGGGAAAGTATGAGAGGTGCGCGAAAACTTGGCGTTACAGGGGAATGCATCAGAGGTGCCAGAAAACACAGCGATGTAGTGGAATACATGAGAGGTGCGCGAAAACAGGACAATATAGTGGAAACTATGGGATGTACACGAAAACAGGACGATATAGGGAAAGGTATGAGAGGTGCACAAAAAACACAGCGATATAGGGGACGCAATGGGACGTGCGCAAAAACACAAAGATATAGGGGAAGGTATGAGAGGTGTGCGAGAATTCGGCGATATAGGGGAAATTATGAGAGGTGTGCAAAAACATGGCGATACGGGAGAATGTATCAGATGTGCGAGAAAACACAGCGCTATAGGTGAAGTATTTAGAGGAGTGAAAACATAGCGATCTAGGTGAAGACATGAGAGGTGCGCGAAAACACAGCGATATAGGGGAAGCTATGAGAGGTGAGTAAAAACACGGCGATACAGGGGAAGCTATGAGAGGTGAACAATTACACAGCGATAAAGGTGAATCTATGGGATGTGCGCGAAAAGACAGCGATATAGGGGAAGATATGAGAGGTGCGCAAGGCACAGCAATATAGGGGATACTATGGGATGTGCGTGAATACACAGCGATATGGGGACGTGATGAGATGTGCATGAAAACGCAACGGTATTAGGGAAGGTATGAGAGGTGCACAAAAACACAGCGATATACTAGAAGTTATGAGAGCTGTGCGAAAACACAGCGATATAGGGGAAGGTATGGGAGGCGCACGAATACACAGCGATATAGAGGACATTATGAGATGTGCATAAAATCACGGCGATATAGGGGAAGTTATGAGAGGTGCGCAAAAATACAGAAATACTGGAGAAGTTATGAGAGGTGCGTGAAAACACAACGATATAGGGGTAGGTATGAGAGGTACACGAAAACGCAGCGATATAAGGGAAGGTATAGGAGGTGCGCGAAAACAGGGTGATATAGGGGAAGGTATGACAGGTGCACGAAGGCACAGCGATATAGGGGATGCTATCGGAGGTGCGCGAAGTCACAGCGATATAGGGGATGCTATGGGAGGTGCGCGAATACACTGCGATATAGGGGACGTTATCAGATGCGCATAGCAACACGGCGATATGGGGGAAGTTATGAGAGGCGCGCAAAAACATGGCGAAACAGGGGAAGCTATGAGAGGTGAGCAATAACACAGCGATAAAGGTGAATCTATGTGATGTGCGCGAAAAGACAGCGATATAGGGGAAGGTATGTAAGAAGCTCGAAAACTGGGTGATATAGATGAAGTTATGAGAGGTATGTGAAGGCACAGCTATATAGGGGATGCTATGGAAGGTGCGCGAAAACACAGTGATATAGTGGAAGACAGGAGAGGTGTGCGAAAACACGGTGATATAGGGGAAGCTATGAGAGGTGAGCAAAAACACGGCGATACAGGGGAAGATATGAGAGGTGAGCAATAACACAGCGATAAAGGTATATCTATGGGATGTGCGCGAAAAGACATCGATATAAGGAAAGGTATGAGTGGTGCGCAAGGCACAGCGATATAGGGGATGCTATGGGAGGTGCGTGAATACACAGCGATATAGGGGACGTGATGAGATGTGCATGAAAATGCAGCGATATTAGGGAAGGTATGAGAGGTGCACAAAAACACAGTGATGTAGGAGAAGTTATGAGAGGTGTGTGAAAACACAGCGATATAGGGGAAGGTATGAGAGGTGCACGAAAACAGCGATATAGGTGAAGGAATGGGAGGTGCGCGAAAACAGGGCGATATAGGGGAAGGTATGAGAGGTGCGTGAAGGCACAGCGATATAGGGGATGCTATGGGAGGTGCGCGAATACACAGCGATATAGGGGACGATATGAGATGTGCATAAGAATACGGCGATATAGGGGAAGCTATGAGATGTGAGCTAAAACCCGGTGATACAGGGGAAGCTATGAGAGGTGAGCAATAACACAGCGATAAAGGTGAATCTATGGGATGTGCGCGAAAGGACAGCTATATAGGGGAAGGTATGAGAGGTGCGCAAGGCACAGTGATATAGGGGACAGTATGAGATGTGCATGAATACACGGCGATAGTCGGGAAACCTTGAGAGGTGCACGAAAACAGCGATATAGGTGAAGGAATGGGAGGTGCGCGAAAACAGGGCGATAAAGAGGAAGTTATGAGAGGTGCGCAAGGCACAGCGATATAGGAGAAGGTATGGAAGGTGCTCGAAAACAGGGTGATATAGATGAAGGCACAGCAATATAGGGGATGCTATGAAAGGTGCACGAAAACACAATGATATAGGAGAAGACATGAGAGGTGCGCGAAAACAAGGCAATATAGTGGAAGCTATGAAAGGTGAGCTAAAACCCGCCGATACAGGGGAAGCTATGAGAGGTGAGCAATAACACAGCGATAAAGGTGAATCTATGGGATGTGCGCGAAAAGACATCGATATAGGGGAAGGTATGAGAGGTGTGTGAAAACACAGCGATATAGGGGAAGTTATGACATGTGCATGAAAACACGGCGATAGAGGGGAAGGTATGAGAGGTGCACGAAGGCACAGCGATATAGGGGATGCTATGGGAGGTGCGCGAAAACACAGTGATATAGGGGACGGTGTGAGATGTGTATGAAAACATGGCAATACATGGGAAGCTATGAGAGGTGCGCGAAAACACGGCGATATAGGGGAAAGTATGAGACGCGTGCGAAAACTTGGCGTTACAGAGGAATGCATCAGAGGTGCGAGAAAACACAGCGATGTAGGGGAAGACATGAGAGGTGCGCAAAAACATGGCAATATAGTGGAAGTTATGGGATGTGCGCTAAAACAGGGCGATGTAGGGGAAGGTATGAGAGGTGCTCGAATGCGCAGCGATATAGGGGATGGTATGGGAGGTGCGTGAATACACAGCGATATAGGGGACGTGATGAGATGTGCATGAAAATGCAACGAAATTAGTGAAGGTATGAGAGGCGCACGAAAAGACAGCGATATAGGGGAAGGTGTGAGAGGTGCGCGAAAGCACAGCGATATATGGGATGGTTTGAGATATGCATGAATACACGGTGATAGATGGGAAACAATGAGAGGTGTGCGAATAAACAGCGATATAGGGGAAGTTATGAGATGTGCATGAAAACACGGCGATATAGGGGAAGGTATGAGAGGTGCGTGAAGGCACAGCGATACAGGGAATGTTATGGGAGGTGCACGAAACCACAGCGAAATAGGGGACGTTATGAGATGTGCATGAAAACACAGCGAAATAGGGGAAGGTATGAGAGGTGCACGAAAACGCAGCGATACTAGGGAAGGTATAGGAGGTGCACGAAAACTGGGCGATATAGGGGAAGGTATGAGAGGTGCACGAAGGCACAGCGATATAGGGGATGCTATGGGAGGTGCGCGAAATCACAGTAATATAGTGGACGGTATGAGATGTGCATAAAAACACGGCGATATATGGGGAGGTATGAGAGCTGCCCGAAAACATGGCGATATAGGGGAAAGTATGAGAGGTGCGCGAAAACTTGGCGTTACAGGGGAATGCATCAGAGGTGCCAGAAAACACAGCGATGTAGTGGAATACATGAGAGGTGCGCGAAAACAGGACAATATAGTGGAAACTATGGGATGTACACGAAAACAGGACGATATAGGGAAAGGTATGAGAGGTGCACAAAAAACACAGCGATATAGGGGAAGGTATGAGAGGTGTGCGAGAATTCGGCGATATAGGGGAAATTATGAGAGGTGTGCGAAAACACAGCGATACGGGAGAATGTATCAGATGTGCGAGAAAACACAGCGCTATAGGGGAAGTATTTAGAGGAGTGAAAACATAGTGATCTAGGTGAAGACATGAGAGGTGCGCGAAAACACAGCGATATAGGGGAAGCTATGAGAGGTGAGTAAAACACGGCGATACAGGAGAAGCTATGAGAGGTGAACAATTACACAGCGATAAAGGTGAATCTATGGGATGTGCGCGAAAAGACAGCGATATAGGGGAAGCTATGAGAGGTGCGCAAGGCACAGCGATATAGGGGATACTATGGGATGTGCGTGAATACACAGCGATATGGGGACGTGATGAGATGTGCATGAAAACGCAACGGTATTAGGGAAGGTATGAGAGGTGCACGAAAACACAGCGATATACTAGAAGTTATGAGAGGTGTGTGAAAGCACAGCGATATCGGGGAAGGTATGGGAGGCGCACGAATACACAGCGATTTAGGGGACATTACGAGATGTGCATAAAATCACGGCAATATAGGGGAAGTTATGAGAGGTGCGCAAAAATACAGAAATATCGGAGAAGTTATGAGAGGTGTGTGAAAACACAACGATATAGGGGTAGGTATGAGAGGTACACGAAAACGTACCGATATAAGGGAAGGTATAGGAGGTGCGCGAAAACAGGGTGATATAGGGGAAGGTATGACAGGTGCACGAAGGCACAGCGATATAGGGGATGCTATCGGAGGTGCGCGAAGTCACAGCGATATAGGGGACGTTATCAGATGCGCATAACAACACGGCGATATGGGGGAAGTTATGAGAGGCGCGCAAAAACACGGCGACACAGGGGAAGCTATGAGAGGTGAGCAATAACACAGCGATAAAGGTGAATCTATGTGATGTGCGCGAAAAGACAGCGATATAGGGGAAGGTATAAGAGGTGCGCAAGGCACAGCGATATGGGGGAGGTATGAGAGGTGCACGAAAACACAGCGATATAGGGGAAGGTATGGAAGGTGCTCGAAAACTGGGTGATATAGATGAAGTTATGAGAGGTATGTGAAGGCACAGCTATATAGGGGATGCTATGGAAGGTGCGCGAAAACACAGTGATATAGTGGAAGACAGGAGAGGTGTGCGAAAACACGGTGATATAGGGGAAGCTATGAGAGGTGAGCAAAAACACGGCGATATAGGAGAAGTTAAGAGAGGTGCGTGAAAACACAGCGATATAGAGGGAGGTATGAGAGGTGCACGAAAACACAGCGATACAGGGGAAGGTATGGGAGGTGCTCGAAAACAGGGCTATATAGGGGACGGTATGAGATTTGTATGAAAACACGGCGATATAGGGGAAGCTATGAGAGGTGCGCGAAAACACGGCAATATAGGGGACGGTATGAGAGGTGCATAAAAACACGGCGATACATGGGGAGGTATGAGAGTTGCCCGAAAACATGGCGATATAGGGGAAAGTATGAGAGGTGCGCGAAAACTTGGCGTTACAGGGGAATGCATCAGAGGTGCCAGAAAACACAGCGATGTAGTGGAATACATGAGAGGTGCGCGAAAACAGGACAATATAGTGGAAACTATGGGATGTACACGAAAACAGGACGATATAGGGAAAGGTATGAGAGGTGCACAAAAAACACAGCGATATAGGGGACGCAATGGGACGTGCGCAAAAACACAAAGATATAGGGGAAGGTATGAGAGGTGTGCGAGAATTCGGCGATATAGGGGAAATTATGAGAGGTGTGCAAAAACATGGCGATACGGGAGAATGTATCAGATGTGCGAGAAAACACAGCGCTATAGGTGAAGTATTTAGAGGAGTGAAAACATAGCGATCTAGGTGAAGACATGAGAGGTGCGCGAAAACACAGCGATATAGGGGAAGCTATGAGAGGTGAGTAAAAACACGGCGATACAGGGGAAGCTATGAGAGGTGAACAATTACACAGCGATAAAGGTGAATCTATGGGATGTGCGCGAAAAGACAGCGATATAGGGGAAGATATGAGAGGTGCGCAAGGCACAGCAATATAGGGGATACTATGGGATGTGCGTGAATACACAGCGATATGGGGACGTGATGAGATGTGCATGAAAACGCAACGGTATTAGGGAAGGTATGAGAGGTGCACAAAAACACAGCGATATACTAGAAGTTATGAGAGCTGTGCGAAAACACAGCGATATAGGGGAAGGTATGGGAGGCGCACGAATACACAGCGATATAGAGGACATTATGAGATGTGCATAAAATCACGGCGATATAGGGGAAGTTATGAGAGGTGCGCAAAAATACAGAAATACTGGAGAAGTTATGAGAGGTGCGTGAAAACACAACGATATAGGGGTAGGTATGAGAGGTACACGAAAACGCAGCGATATAAGGGAAGGTATAGGAGGTGCGCGAAAACAGGGTGATATAGGGGAAGGTATGACAGGTGCACGAAGGCACAGCGATATAGGGGATGCTATCGGAGGTGCGCGAAGTCACAGCGATATAGGGGATGCTATGGGAGGTGCGCGAATACACTGCGATATAGGGGACGTTATCAGATGCGCATAGCAACACGGCGATATGGGGGAAGTTATGAGAGGCGCGCAAAAACATGGCGAAACAGGGGAAGCTATGAGAGGTGAGCAATAACACAGCGATAAAGGTGAATCTATGTGATGTGCGCGAAAAGACAGCGATATAGGGGAAGGTATGTAAGAAGCTCGAAAACTGGGTGATATAGATGAAGTTATGAGAGGTATGTGAAGGCACAGCTATATAGGGGATGCTATGGAAGGTGCGCGAAAACACAGTGATATAGTGGAAGACAGGAGAGGTGTGCGAAAACACGGTGATATAGGGGAAGCTATGAGAGGTGAGCAAAAACACGGCGATACAGGGGAAGATATGAGAGGTGAGCAATAACACAGCGATAAAGGTATATCTATGGGATGTGCGCGAAAAGACATCGATATAAGGAAAGGTATGAGTGGTGCGCAAGGCACAGCGATATAGGGGATGCTATGGGAGGTGCGTGAATACACAGCGATATAGGGGACGTGATGAGATGTGCATGAAAATGCAGCGATATTAGGGAAGGTATGAGAGGTGCACAAAAACACAGTGATGTAGGAGAAGTTATGAGAGGTGTGTGAAAACACAGCGATATAGGGGAAGGTATGAGAGGTGCACGAAAACAGCGATATAGGTGAAGGAATGGGAGGTGCGCGAAAACAGGGCGATATAGGGGAAGGTATGAGAGGTGCGTGAAGGCACAGCGATATAGGGGATGCTATGGGAGGTGCGCGAATACACAGCGATATAGGGGACGATATGAGATGTGCATAAGAATACGGCGATATAGGGGAAGCTATGAGATGTGAGCTAAAACCCG
Source organism: Mobula birostris (assembly GCF_030028105.1). NCBI lineage: Eukaryota > Metazoa > Chordata > Chondrichthyes > Myliobatiformes > Myliobatidae > Mobula > Mobula birostris. The sequence goes on from NW_027278348.1 coordinate 211,080, forward strand.
GTGATACAGGGGAAGCTATGAGAGGTGAGCAATAACACAGCGATAAAGGTGAATCTATGGGATGTGCGCGAAAGGACAGCTATATAGGGGAAGGTATGAGAGGTGCGCAAGGCACAGTGATATAGGGGACAGTATGAGATGTGCATGAATACACGGCGATAGTCGGGAAACCTTGAGAGGTGCACGAAAACAGCGATATAGGTGAAGGAATGGGAGGTGCGCGAAAACAGGGCGATAAAGAGGAAGTTATGAGAGGTGCGCAAGGCACAGCGATATAGGAGAAGGTATGGAAGGTGCTCGAAAACAGGGTGATATAGATGAAGGCACAGCAATATAGGGGATGCTATGAAAGGTGCACGAAAACACAATGATATAGGAGAAGACATGAGAGGTGCGCGAAAACAAGGCAATATAGTGGAAGCTATGAAAGGTGAGCTAAAACCCGCCGATACAGGGGAAGCTATGAGAGGTGAGCAATAACACAGCGATAAAGGTGAATCTATGGGATGTGCGCGAAAAGACATCGATATAGGGGAAGGTATGAGAGGTGTGTGAAAACACAGCGATATAGGGGAAGTTATGACATGTGCATGAAAACACGGCGATAGAGGGGAAGGTATGAGAGGTGCACGAAGGCACAGCGATATAGGGGATGCTATGGGAGGTGCGCGAAAACACAGTGATATAGGGGACGGTGTGAGATGTGTATGAAAACATGGCAATACATGGGAAGCTATGAGAGGTGCGCGAAAACACGGCGATATAGGGGAAAGTATGAGACGCGTGCGAAAACTTGGCGTTACAGAGGAATGCATCAGAGGTGCGAGAAAACACAGCGATGTAGGGGAAGACATGAGAGGTGCGCAAAAACATGGCAATATAGTGGAAGTTATGGGATGTGCGCTAAAACAGGGCGATGTAGGGGAAGGTATGAGAGGTGCTCGAATGCGCAGCGATATAGGGGATGGTATGGGAGGTGCGTGAATACACAGCGATATAGGGGACGTGATGAGATGTGCATGAAAATGCAACGAAATTAGTGAAGGTATGAGAGGCGCACGAAAAGACAGCGATATAGGGGAAGGTGTGAGAGGTGCGCGAAAGCACAGCGATATATGGGATGGTTTGAGATATGCATGAATACACGGTGATAGATGGGAAACAATGAGAGGTGTGCGAATAAACAGCGATATAGGGGAAGTTATGAGATGTGCATGAAAACACGGCGATATAGGGGAAGGTATGAGAGGTGCGTGAAGGCACAGCGATACAGGGAATGTTATGGGAGGTGCACGAAACCACAGCGAAATAGGGGACGTTATGAGATGTGCATGAAAACACAGCGAAATAGGGGAAGGTATGAGAGGTGCACGAAAACGCAGCGATACTAGGGAAGGTATAGGAGGTGCACGAAAACTGGGCGATATAGGGGAAGGTATGAGAGGTGCACGAAGGCACAGCGATATAGGGGATGCTATGGGAGGTGCGCGAAATCACAGTAATATAGTGGACGGTATGAGATGTGCATAAAAACACGGCGATATATGGGGAGGTATGAGAGCTGCCCGAAAACATGGCGATATAGGGGAAAGTATGAGAGGTGCGCGAAAACTTGGCGTTACAGGGGAATGCATCAGAGGTGCCAGAAAACACAGCGATGTAGTGGAATACATGAGAGGTGCGCGAAAACAGGACAATATAGTGGAAACTATGGGATGTACACGAAAACAGGACGATATAGGGAAAGGTATGAGAGGTGCACAAAAAACACAGCGATATAGGGGAAGGTATGAGAGGTGTGCGAGAATTCGGCGATATAGGGGAAATTATGAGAGGTGTGCGAAAACACAGCGATACGGGAGAATGTATCAGATGTGCGAGAAAACACAGCGCTATAGGGGAAGTATTTAGAGGAGTGAAAACATAGTGATCTAGGTGAAGACATGAGAGGTGCGCGAAAACACAGCGATATAGGGGAAGCTATGAGAGGTGAGTAAAACACGGCGATACAGGAGAAGCTATGAGAGGTGAACAATTACACAGCGATAAAGGTGAATCTATGGGATGTGCGCGAAAAGACAGCGATATAGGGGAAGCTATGAGAGGTGCGCAAGGCACAGCGATATAGGGGATACTATGGGATGTGCGTGAATACACAGCGATATGGGGACGTGATGAGATGTGCATGAAAACGCAACGGTATTAGGGAAGGTATGAGAGGTGCACGAAAACACAGCGATATACTAGAAGTTATGAGAGGTGTGTGAAAGCACAGCGATATCGGGGAAGGTATGGGAGGCGCACGAATACACAGCGATTTAGGGGACATTACGAGATGTGCATAAAATCACGGCAATATAGGGGAAGTTATGAGAGGTGCGCAAAAATACAGAAATATCGGAGAAGTTATGAGAGGTGTGTGAAAACACAACGATATAGGGGTAGGTATGAGAGGTACACGAAAACGTACCGATATAAGGGAAGGTATAGGAGGTGCGCGAAAACAGGGTGATATAGGGGAAGGTATGACAGGTGCACGAAGGCACAGCGATATAGGGGATGCTATCGGAGGTGCGCGAAGTCACAGCGATATAGGGGACGTTATCAGATGCGCATAACAACACGGCGATATGGGGGAAGTTATGAGAGGCGCGCAAAAACACGGCGACACAGGGGAAGCTATGAGAGGTGAGCAATAACACAGCGATAAAGGTGAATCTATGTGATGTGCGCGAAAAGACAGCGATATAGGGGAAGGTATAAGAGGTGCGCAAGGCACAGCGATATGGGGGAGGTATGAGAGGTGCACGAAAACACAGCGATATAGGGGAAGGTATGGAAGGTGCTCGAAAACTGGGTGATATAGATGAAGTTATGAGAGGTATGTGAAGGCACAGCTATATAGGGGATGCTATGGAAGGTGCGCGAAAACACAGTGATATAGTGGAAGACAGGAGAGGTGTGCGAAAACACGGTGATATAGGGGAAGCTATGAGAGGTGAGCAAAAACACGGCGATATAGGAGAAGTTAAGAGAGGTGCGTGAAAACACAGCGATATAGAGGGAGGTATGAGAGGTGCACGAAAACACAGCGATACAGGGGAAGGTATGGGAGGTGCTCGAAAACAGGGCTATATAGGGGACGGTATGAGATTTGTATGAAAACACGGCGATATAGGGGAAGCTATGAGAGGTGCGCGAAAACACGGCAATATAGGGGACGGTATGAGAGGTGCGCAAGGCACAGCAATTTAAGGGATGCTATGGTAGGTGCGTGAATACACAGCGATATACGGGACGTTATGAGATGTGCATGAAAACGCAGCGATATTAGGGAAGGTATGAGAGGTTCACAAAAACACAGCGACATAGGAGAATGAATGGGAAGTGTGCGAAAACAGGGCGATAAAGGCGAAGGTATGAGAAATGTGCGAAGGCACAGCAATATGTGAGAGGCTATGGGAGGTGCGCGACTACACAGTGATATAGGGGACGTTATGAGATGTGCATAAAAACACAGCGATATGGGGGAAGTTATGAGAGGTGCGCAAAAATGCAGCAATATTGGAGAAGTTATGAGAGGTGCGTGAAAACACAGCGATATAGGGGAAGATATGAGAGGTGCGCAAAGGCACAGCGATATAGAGGATGTTATGGGAGGTGCGCGAATACAGGGCAATATAGGGGAAGGTATGTGAGGTGCACGAAGGCACAGCAATATAGGGGACGTTATGAGATGTGCATGAAAACGCAGCGATATTAGGGAAGATATAAGAGGTGCACAAAAACAAAGCGATATAGGAGAAGTTATGAGAGGTGTGTGAAAATACAGCGATATAGGGGAAGGAATGAGAGGTGCGCGAAAACAGGGCGATATAGGGGAAGGTATGAGAGGTGCGCGAAGGCAGAGTGATATATGGGAATCTATTGGAGGTGCATGAATACACAGCGATATAGGGGACGTTATGAGATGTGCATAAAAACACGGCGATATAGGGGAAATTATGAGAGGTGCGCAAAAATACAGCAATATAGGAGAAGTTATGAGAGGGGAGTGAAAACACAGCGATATAGGGGGAGGTATGAAAGGTGCACGAAAACACAGCGATATAGGGGAAGGTATCGGAGGTGCTCGAAAACGGCGATGTAGGGGAAGGTATGACAGGAGTGTGAAGACACAGCAATATAGGGAATGCTATGGGAGGTGCGCGAAAACACAGTGATATATGGGAAGAAATGAGAGGTGCGTGAAAGTAGCGCAATATAGTGGAAGCTATGAGAGGTGAGCAAAAACATGGCGATATAGGCGAGGCTATGAGAGGTGAGCAATAACACAGCGATAAGGGTGAATCTATGGGATGTGCGCAAAAAAACAGCGATATAGGGGAAGGTATGAGAGGTACGCAAGGCACAGCAATATAGAGGATGCTATGGGAGATGCGTGAATACACAGCTATATAAGGGACGTTATGAGATGTGCATGAAAACGCAACGATATTAGGGAAGGTATGAGAGGTTCACAAAAACACAGCGATATAGGAGAATGAATGGGAGGTGCGCGAAAACAGGGCGATATAGGTGAAGGTATGAGAGGTATGCGAAGGCACAGCAATATAGGGGATGCTATGGGAGGTGCGCGACTACACAGTGATATAGGGGACGTTATGAGATGTGCATGAAAACACGGCGATATAGGGGAAGTTATGAGAGGTGCACAAAAATGCAGCACTATTGGAGAAGTTATGAGAGGTGTGTGAAAACACAGCGATATAGGGGAAGGAATGAGAGGTGCGCGAAAACAGGGCGATATAGGGGAAGGTATGAGAGGTGCGCGAAGGCACAGCGATATATGGGATTCTATTGGAGGTGCATGAATACACAGCGATATAGGAGACGGTATGAGATGTGCATGAATACACGGCGATAGTCGGGAAACAATGACAGCTGTGTGAAAGCACAGCAATATAGGGGAAGTTATGAGAGGTGCGTGAAAACACAGTGATATAGGGGAAGGTATGAGAGGTGCACGAAAACACAGCGATATAGGGGAAAGAATGAGAGGCGCACGAAGGCACAGCGATATAGGGGACGTTATGAGATGTGCATGAAAACACAGAGATATAGGGGAAGTTATGAGACGTACGCAAAAATACAGCAATATAGGAGAAGTTATGAGAGGTGAATGAAAAAACAGTGATATAGGAGGAGGTATGAAAGGTGCTCGAAAACACAGCGATATAGGGGAAGGTATGGGAGGTGCTCGAAAACAGGGCGATATAGGGGAAGGTATGAGATGAGTGTGAAGACAGCAATATAGGGAATGCTATGGGAGGTACGCGAAAACACAGTGATATAGGGGAAGACAAGAGGGTGCGTGAAACAGGACAATATAGTGGAAGCTATGAGAGGTGAGCAAAAACACGGTGATATAGGGGAAGCTATGAGAGGTGAGCAATAACACAGCGATAAAGGTGAATCTATGGGATGTGCGCAAAAACACAGCGATATAGGAGAATGAATGGGAGGTGTGCGAAAACCCTGCGATATAGTGGACCTTAGGAGATGTGCATGAAAACACGGCGATATAGGGGAAGGTATGCGAGGTGCGTGAAAACACGGCGATATAGGGTTAGCTGTGAGAGGTGTGCGTAAACAGTGATTTAGGGAATCTATGAGAGGTGCACAAAAACATTGCAAGATATGTTAAGCTATGAGAGGTGTACAAGAACACAGCGATATAGGGGAATCTATGGGAGGTGCGCGAAACCACAGTGATATAATGGAAGGTATGGGTGGTGCATGAAAACACAGCGAAATAGGGGAAGGTATGAGAGATGCACGAAAACGCAGCGATACTAGGGAAGGTATAGGAGGTGCACGAAAACTGGGCGATATAGGGGAAGGTATAGGAGGTGCACGAAAACTGGGCGATATAAGGGAAGGTATGAGAGGTGCACGAAGGCACAGCGATATAGGGGATGCAATGGGAGGTGCGCGAAATCACAGTAATATAGTGGACGGTATGAGATGTGCATAAAAACACGGCGATACATGGGGAGGTATGAGAGTTGCCCGAAAACATGGCGATATAGGGGAAAGTATGAGAGGTGCGCGAAAACTTGGCGTTACAGGGGAATGCATCAGAGGTGCCAGAAAACACAGCGATGTAGTGGAATACATGAGAGGTGCGCGAAAACAGGACAATATAGTGGAAACTATGGGATGTACACGAAAACAGGACGATATAGGGAAAGGTATGAGAGGTGCACAAAAAACACAGCGATATAGGGGACGCAATGGGACGTGCGCAAAAACACAAAGATATAGGGGAAGGTATGAGAGGTGTGCGAGAATTCGGCGATATAGGGGAAATTATGAGAGGTGTGCAAAAACATGGCGATACGGGAGAATGTATCAGATGTGCGAGAAAACACAGCGCTATAGGTGAAGTATTTAGAGGAGTGAAAACATAGCGATCTAGGTGAAGACATGAGAGGTGCGCGAAAACACAGCGATATAGGGGAAGCTATGAGAGGTGAGTAAAAACACGGCGATACAGGGGAAGCTATGAGAGGTGAACAATTACACAGCGATAAAGGTGAATCTATGGGATGTGCGCGAAAAGACAGCGATATAGGGGAAGATATGAGAGGTGCGCAAGGCACAGCAATATAGGGGATACTATGGGATGTGCGTGAATACACAGCGATATGGGGACGTGATGAGATGTGCATGAAAACGCAACGGTATTAGGGAAGGTATGAGAGGTGCACAAAAACACAGCGATATACTAGAAGTTATGAGAGCTGTGCGAAAACACAGCGATATAGGGGAAGGTATGGGAGGCGCACGAATACACAGCGATATAGAGGACATTATGAGATGTGCATAAAATCACGGCGATATAGGGGAAGTTATGAGAGGTGCGCAAAAATACAGAAATACTGGAGAAGTTATGAGAGGTGAGTGAAAACACAACGATATAGGGGTAGGTATGAGAGGTACACGAAAACGCAGCGATATAAGGGAAGGTATAGGAGGTGCGCGAAAACAGGGTGATATAGGGGAAGGTATGACAGGTGCACGAAGGCACAGCGATATAGGGGATGCTATCGGAGGTGCGCGAAGTCACAGCGATATAGGGGATGCTATGGGAGGTGCGCGAATACACTGCGATATAGGGGACGTTATCAGATGCGCATAGCAACACGGCGATATGGGGGAAGTTATGAGAGGCGCGCAAAAACATGGCGAAACAGGGGAAGCTATGAGAGGTGAGCAATAACACAGCGATAAAGGTGAATCTATGTGATGTGCGCGAAAAGACAGCGATATAGGGGAAGGCATGTAAGAAGCTCGAAAACTGGGTGATATAGATGAAGTTATGAGAGGTATGTGAAGACACAGCTATATAGGGGATGCTATGGAAGGTGCGCGAAAACACAGTGATATAGTGGAAGACAGGAGAGGTGTGCGAAAACACGGTGATATAGGGGAAGCTATGAGAGGTGAGCAAAAACACGGCGACACAGGGGAAGATATGAGAGGTGAGCAATAACACAGCGATAAAGGTATATCTATGGGATGTGCGCGAAAAGACATCGATATAAGGAAAGGTATGAGTGGTGCGCAAGGCACAGCGATATAGGGGATGCTATGGGAGGTGCGTGAATACACAGCGATATAGGGGACGTGATGAGATGTGCATGAAAATGCAGCGATATTAGGGAAGGTATGAGAGGTGCACAAAAACACAGTGATGTAGGAGAAGTTATGAGAGGTGTGTGAAAACACAGCGATATAGGGGAAGGTATGAGAGGTGCACGAAAACAGCGATATAGGTGAAGGAATGGGAGGTGCGCGAAAACAGGGCGATATAGGGGAAGGTATGAGAGGTGCGTGAAGGCACAGCGATATAGGGGATGCTATGGGAGGTGCGCGAATACACAGCGATATAGGGGACGATATGAGATGTGCATAAGAATACGGCGATATAGGGGAAGCTATGAGATGTGAGCTAAAACCCGGTGATACAGGGGAAGCTATGAGAGGTGAGCAATAACACAGCGATAAAGGTGAATCTATGGGATGTGCGCGAAAGGACAGCTATATAGGGGAAGGTATGAGAGGTGCGCAAGGCACAGTGATATAGGGGACAGTATGAGATGTGCATGAATACACGGCGATAGTCGGGAAACCTTGAGAGGTGCACGAAAACAGCGATATAGGTGAAGGAATGGGAGGTGCGCGAAAACTGGGCGATAAAGAGGAAGTTATGAGAGGTGCGCAAGGCACAGCGATATAGGAGAAGGTATGGAAGGTGCTCGAAAACAGGGTGATATAGATGAAGGCACAGCAATATAGGGGATGCTATGAAAGGTGCACGAAAACACAATGATATAGGAGAAGACATGAGAGGTGCGCGAAAACAAGGCAATATAGTGGAAGCTATGAAAGGTGAGCTAAAACCCGCCGATACAGGGGAAGCTATGAGAGGTGAGCAATAACACAGCGATAAAGGTGAATCTATGGGATGTGCGCGAAAAGACATAGATATAGGGGAAGGTATGAGAGGTGTGTGAAAACACAGCGATATAGGGGAAGTTATGACATGTGCATGAAAACACGGCGATAGAGGGGAAGGTATGAGAGGTGCACGAAGGCACAGCGATATAGGGGATGCTATGGGAGGTGCGCGAAAACACAGTGATATAGGGGACGGTGTGAGATGTGTATGAAAACATGGCAATACATGGGAAGCTATGAGAGGTGCGCGAAAACACGGCGATATAGGGGAAAGTATGAGACGCGTGCGAAAACTTGGCGTTACAGAGGAATGCATCAGAGGTGCGAGAAAACACAGCGATGTAGGGGAAGACATGAGAGGTGCGCAAAAACATGGCAATATAGTGGAAGTTATGGGATGTGCGCTAAAACAGGGCGATGTAGGGGAAGGTATGAGAGGTGCTCGAATGCGCAGCGATATAGGGGATGGTATGGGAGGTGCGTGAATACACAGCGATATAGGGGACGTGATGAGATGTGCATGAAAATGCAACGAAATTAGTGAAGGTATGAGAGGCGCACGAAAAGACAGCGATATAGGGGAAGGTGTGAGAGGTGCGCGAAAGCACAGCGATATATGGGATGGTTTGAGATATGCATGAATACACGGTGATAGATGGGAAACAATGAGAGGTGTGCGAATAAACAGCGATATAGGGGAAGTTATGAGATGTGCATGAAAACACGGCGATATAGGGGAAGGTATGAGAGGTGCGTGAAGGCACAGCGATACAGGGAATGTTATGGGAGGTGCACGAAACCACAGCGAAATAGGGGACGTTATGAGATGTGCATGAAAACACAGCGAAATAGGGGAAGGTATGAGAGGTGCACGAAAACGCAGCGATACTAGGGAAGGTATAGGAGGTGCACGAAAACTGGGCGATATAGGGGAAGGTATGAGAGGTGCACGAAGGCACAGCGATATAGGGGATGCTATGGGAAGTGCGCGAAATCACAGTAATATAGTGGACGGTATGAGATGTGCATAAAAACACGGCGATATATGGGGAGGTATGAGAGTTGCCCGAAAACATGGCGATATAGGGGAAAGTATGAGAGGTGCGCGAAAACTTGGCGTTACAGGGGAATGCAACAGAGGTGCCAGAAAACACAGCGATGTAGTGGAATACATGAGAGGTGCGCGAAAACAGGACAATATAGTGGAAACTAAGGGATGTACACGAAAACAGGACGATATAGGGAAAGGTATGAGAGGTGCACAAAAAACACAGCGATATAGGGGAAGGTATGAGAGGTGTGCGAGAATTCGGCGATATAGGGGAAATTATGAGAGGTGTGCGAAAACACAGCGATACGGGAGAATGTATCAGATGTGCGAGAAAACACAGCGCTATAGGGGAAGTATTTAGAGGAGTGAAAACATAGTGATCTAGGTGAAGACATGAGAGGTGCGCGAAAACACAGCGATATAGGGGAAGCTATGAGAGGTGAGTAAAAACACGGCGATACAGGGGAAGCTATGAGAGGTGAACAATTACACAGCGATAAAGGTGAATCTATGGGATGTGCGCGAAAAGACAGCGATATAGGGGAAGCTATGAGAGGTGCGCAAGGCACAGCGATATAGGGGATACTATGGGATGTGCGTGAATACACAGCGATATGGGGACGTGATGAGATGTGCATGAAAACGCAACGGTATTAGGGAAGGTATGAGAGGTGCACAAAAACACAGCGATATACTAGAAGTTATGAGAGCTGTGCGAAAACACAGCGATATCGGGGAAGGTATGGGAGGCGCACGAATACACAGCGATTTAGGGGACATTATGAGATGTGCATAAAATCACGGCAATATAGGGGAAGTTATGAGAGGTGCGCAAAAATACAGAAATATCGGAGAAGTTATGAGAGGTGCGTGAAAACACAACGATATAGGGGTAGGTATGAGAGGTACACGAAAACGTACCGATATAAGGGAAGGTATAGGAGGTGCGCGAAAACAGGGTGATATAGGGGAAGGTATGACAGGTGCACGAAGGCACAGCGATATAGGGGATGCTATCGGAGGTGCGCGAAGTCACAGCGATATAGGGGACGTTATCAGATGCGCATAACAACACGGCGATATGGGGGAAGTTATGAGAGGCGCGCAAAAACACGGCGATACAGGGGAAGCTATGAGAGGTGAGCAATAACACAGCGATAAAGGTGAATCTATGTGATGTGCGCGAAAAGACAGCGATATAGGGGAAGGTATAAGAGGTGCGCAAGGCACAGCGATATGGGGGAGGTATGAGAGGTGCACGAAAACACAGCGATATAGGGGAAGGTATGGAAGGTGCTCGAAAACTGGGTGATATAGATGAAGTTATGAGAGGTATGTGAAGGCACAGCTATATAGGGGATGCTATGGAAGGTGCGCGAAAACACAGTGATATAGTGGAAGACAGGAGAGGTGTGCGAAAACACGGTGATATAGGGGAAGCTATGAGAGGTGAGCAAAAACACGGCGATACAGGGGAAGCTATGAGAGGTGAGCAATAACACAGCGATAAAGGTGAATCTATGGGATGTGCGCGAAAAGACATCGATATAGGGGAAGCTATGAGAGGTGCGCAAGGCACAGCGATATAGGGGATACTATGGGATGTGCGTGAATACACAGCGATATGGGGACGTGATGAGATGTGCATGAAAACCCAACGGTATTCGGGAAGGTATGAGAGGTGCACAAAAACACAGCGATATACTAGAAGTTATGAGAGCTGTGCGAAAACACAGCGATATAGGGGAAGGTATGGGAGGCGCACGAATACAGAGCAATATAGGGGACATTATGAGATGTGCATAAAATCACGGTGATATAGGGGAAGTTATGAGAAGTGCGCAAAAATACAGAAATATAGGAGAAGTTATGAGAGGTGCGTGAAAACACAACGATATAGGGGTAGGTATGAGAGGTACACGAAAACGCAGCGATATAAGGGAAGGGATAGGAGGTGCGCGAAAACAGGGCAATATGGGGAAGGTATGAGAGGTGCACGAACATGCAGCGATATAAGGGAAGGTATAGGAGGTGCGCGAAAACAGGGTGATATAGGGGAAGGTATGAGAGGTGCACGAAGGCACAGCGATATAGGGGATACTGTGGGAGGTGCGCGAATACACTGCGATATAGGGGACGTTATGAGATGCGCATAACAACACGGCGATATGGGGGAAGTTATGAGAGGCGCGCAAAAACACGGCGATACAGGGGAAGCTATGAGAGGTGAGCAATAACACAGTGATAAAGGTGAATCTATGTGATGTGCACGAAAAGACAGCGATATAGGGGAAGGTATGAGAGGTGCGCAAGGCACAGCGATATAGGGGATGCTATGGGAGGTGCGTGAATACACAGCGATATAGGGGACGTGATGAGATGTGCATGAAAACGTAACGATATTAGGGAAGGAATGAGAGGTGCACAAAAACACAGCGATGTAGGAGAAGTTATGAGAGGTGTGTGAAAATACAGCGATATAGGGGAAGGTATGAGAGGTGCACGAAAACAGCGATATAGGTGAAGGAATGGGAGGTGCGCGAAAACAGGGCGATATAGGGGAAGGTATGAGAGGTGCGTGAAGGCACAGCGATATAGGGGATGCTATGGGAGGTGCGCGAATACACAGCGATATAGGGGACGTTAAGAGATGTGTATAAGAATACGGCGATATAGGGGAAGCTATGAGAGGTGAGCTAAAACCCAGTGATACAGGGGAAGCTATGAGAGGTGAGCAATAACACAGCGATAAAGGTGAATCTATGGGATGTGCGCGAAAGGACAGCTATATAGGGGAAGGTATGAGAAGTGCGCGAGGCACAGCGATATAGGGGATAGTATGAGATGTGCATGAATACACGGCGATAGTCGGGAAACCATGAGAGGTGTGCGAAAATACAGCGATATAGGGGAAGTTATGAGAGGTGAGCAAAAACAGGGCGATATAGGGGAAGTTATGAGAGGTGCGTGAAAACCCAGCAATATAGAGGACGTTATGAGATGTATATGAAAACACGGCGATATAGGGGAAGGTATGAGAGGTGCATGAAGGCACAGCGATATAGGGGATGCTATGGGAGGTGCGTGAAAACACAGTGATATAGGGGACTGTATGAGATGTGTATGAAAACACGGCGATATACGGGAAGCTATGAGCTTTGCTCGAAAACACGGTGATATAGGGGAAAGTATGAGAGGTGCGAGAAAACTTGGCGTTACAGGGGAATGCATCAGATGTGCGAGAAAACGCAGCGATGTAGGTGAAGACATGAGAGGTGTGCAAAAACAGGTCTATATAGTGGAAGCTATGGGATGTGCGCTAAAGCAGGGCGATGTAGGGGAAGGTATGAGAGGTGCGTTAAAGCACAGCGATATAGAGGGTGCCATGGGACGTGCGCGAAAACACAGTGATATAGGGGAAGGTATGACAGATGTGCGAGAACATGGCAAGATAGGGCAAAGAATGAGAGGTGTGCGAAAACTTGGCGTTACAGGGGAATGCATCAGAGGTGCCAGAAAACACAGCGATGTAGTGGAATACATGAGAGGTGCGCGAAAACAGGGCAATATAGTGGAAGCTATGCGATGTGCACGAAAACAGGGCGATATAGGGTAAGGTATGAGAGGTGTGCGAGAACACGGCGATATAGGGGAAATTATGAGAGGTGTGCGAAAACACAGCGATACGGGAGAATGTATCAGATGTGCGAGAAAACACAGCGATATAGGGGAAGTATTGGGAGGAGCGAAAACATAGCGATATAGGTGAAGACATGAGAGGTGCGCGAAAACACGGCGATACAGGGGAAGCTATGAGAGGTGAGCAATAACACAGCGATAAAGGTGAATCTATGGGATGTGAGCGAAAAGACAGAGATATAGTGGAAGCTATGAGAGGTGAGCAAGGCACCGATATAGGGGATGCTATGGGAGGTGCATGAATACACAGCGATATAGCGGACGTGATGAGATGTGCATGAAAACGCAGTGTTATTAGAGAAGGTATGAGAGGTGCACAAAAACACAGCGATATAGGAGAAGTTATGAGAAGTGTGTGAAAACACAGTGATAGAGGGGAATGTATAGGAGGTGCGTGAAAACTGGGCGATATAAGGGAAGGTATGAGAGGTGCACGACGGCACAGCGATATAGGGGATGCTATGGGAGGTGCGCGAAAGCACAGCGATATAGGTGACGGTATGAGATGTGCATAAAAACATGGCGATATTGCGGGAGGTATGAGAGGTGCGCGTAAACACGGCGATATAGGGGAAAGTATGAGAGGTGCGCGAAAACTTGGCGTTACAGGGGAATGCATCAGAGGTGCCAGAAAACACAGCGATGTAGTGGAAGACATGAGGGGTGCGCGAAAACAGGGCAATAAAGTGGAAGGTATGGGATGTGCGCGAAAACAGGGCGATATAGGGGAAGGTATGAGAGGTGCGCAATGCACAGCGATATAGGGGATGCTATGGGAGGAGGGCGAATACACAGCGATATAAGGGACATGATGAGATGTGCATGAAAACTCAGTGACATTAGGGAAGGTATGAGATGTGCACAAAAACACAGCGATATAGGAGAAGTTATGAGAGGTGTGTGAAAACACAGCGATATAAGGGTAGGTATGAAAGGTACACGAAAAGACAGCGATATAGGAGAAGTTATGAGAAGTGTGTGAAAACACAGCGATAGAGGGGAAGGTATGACAGGTGCACGAAAACACAGTGATATAGGGGATGCTATGGGAGGTGCGCAAAAACACAGCGATATAGGAGATGGTATGAGATGTGCATAAAAACATGGCGATATAGGGGGAGGTATGAGAGGTGCGTGAAAACACGGCAATATAGGGGAAGCAATGAGAGGTAAGCAATAACACAGCGATAAAAGTGAAGTTATGGGATGTGCGCAAAAACAGGGCGATATATGGGAAGGTATGAGAGGTGCGCAAAAACACAGCGATGTAGGCGAAGCCATTGGAGGTGCGTGGTAAACAGGGCGATATAGGGGAAGGTATGAGCGGTGCGCGAAGGCACAACGATATAGGGGATGCTATGGGAGGTGCGTGAATACACAGATTTATAGAGGACGTTATGAGATGTGCATGCAAACACAGCGATATTGGGGAAGCCATGAGAGGGGTGCGAAAATACAGCGATATAGGGGACGGTATGAGAGCTGCGTGAAAACATAGTGATATAGTTGAAGGTATGAGAGGAGCACGAAAACAGGGCGATATAGGGGAAGTTATGAGAGGTGTGTGAAAACCCAGCGACATTGGGGACGTGATGAGATGTGCATGAAAACACGGTGATATTGGGGAAGGTATGAGCAGTGTGCAAAAACACAGCGATATACGGGAATGCATGAGAGGTGCGCGAAGGCTCAGTGAAATAGGGGATGGTATGGGAGGTGCGCAAATACACAGCGTTATAGGGCAGGTTATGAGATGTGCGCAAAAATACATCGATATAGGGGAAGGTATGAGAGGTGCGCGAAAACAGCAATGTAGGCAAAGCTATAGGAGGTGCGCAAAAACAGGGCGATATACAGGAATGCATGAGAGGTGCGCGAAGGCACAGTGATATAGGGGATGGTATGGGAGTTGCGCAAATACCCAGCGATATAGCGGACATTATGAGATGTGCATGAAAACACATCAATATAGGGGAAGGTATGAGATGTGCGCAAAAATACATCGATATAGGGGAAGGTATGAGAGGTGCGCGAAAAAAGAGATGTAGGCGAAGCTATGGGAGGTGCACGAAAGCATAGCGATATAGGGGAAGGTAGGAGATGTGCATGAATAGGCGGCGATAGTCGGGAAGCCATGAGAGTTTTGCGAAAACACAGCGATATAGGGGAAGGTATGAGAGCTGCATGAAGACACAGTTATATAGGGGAAGGTATGAGAGGAGCGCGAAAACAGGACGATATAGGGGAAGTTATGAGAGGTGCGTGAAAACCCAGCGACATTGGGGACGTTATGAGATGTGCACGAAAACAGGGAGATATAGGGGAAGCTATGAGAGGTGCGCGAAAACACAGCGATATAGGGGACGCAATGGGATGTGCGCGAAAACACAGGGGAAAACATCGGGGAAGTTATGAGAGGTGCGCGAGAACACGGCGAAATAGGGGAAATTATGAGAGGTGAGCGAAAACACGGCGATACGGGAGAATGTATCAGATGTGCGAGAAAACACAGAGATATAGGGGAAGTATTGAGAGGATCGAATACATAGCGATCTAGGTGAAGACATGAGAGGTGAGCAAAAACACGGCGATACAGGGGAAGCTATGAGAGGTGAGCAATAACACAGCGATAAAGGTGAATCTATGGGATGTGCGCGAAAAGACAGCGATATAGGGGAAGTTATGAGAGGTTCGCAAGGCACAGCGGTATAGGGGATGCTATGGGAGGTGCGTGAATACACAGAGATATAGGGGACGTGATGAGATGTGCATGAAAACACAGCGATATAGGGGAAGGTATGAAAGGTGCACGAAAACGCAGTGATATAAGGGAAGGTATAGGAGATGCACGAAAACAGGGTGATATAGGGGAAGGTATGAGAGGTGCACGAAGGCACAGCGAAATAGGGGATGCTATGGGAGGTGCGCAAAAACACAGCGATATAGGAGACGGTATGAGATGTGCATAAAAACATGGCGCTATAGGGGCAGGTATGAGAGGTGCGCGTAAACACTGCGATATAGGGGAAAGTATGAGAGGTGCGCGAAAACTTGGTGTTACAGGGGAATGAATCAGAGGTGCCAGAAAACACAGCGATGTAGTGGAAGACATGAGAGGTGCGTGAAAATAGGGCAATATAATGGAAGGTATGGGATGTGCGCGAAAACAGGGCGATATAGGGGAAGGTATGAGAGGTGCGCGAAGGCACAGCGATATAGGGGATGCTATGGGAGGTGCGCGAATACACAGGGATATAGGGGACGTTATGAGATGTGCATAAAAACTTGGCAATATAGGGGAAGTTATGAGAGGAGCGGTAACACAGCGATATAGGTGAAGAAATGAGAGTTGCGCGAAAACACGGCGATATAGAGGAAGATATGAGAGGTGCGCAAAAACGCAGCGATGTCGGCGAAGCCATGGGTGGTGCACGGGAAACAGGGTGATATAGGGGAATGTATGAGAGGTGCGCGAAGGTGCAGCGATATAGGGGATGCGATGGCAGTTGCGCGAATACACCGCGATATATGGGACGTTAAGAGATGTGCATGAAAATGCGGCGATATTGGGGAAGCCATGAGAGGTGAGCAAAAATACGGCGATATAGGAGAAATTATGAGAGGTGCGTGAAAACACAGCGATATAGGGGAAGGTATGGAAGATGCACGAAAACAGGGTGATATAGGGGAAGGTATGAGAGGTGCACGAAGGCACAGCGAAATAGGGGATGCTATGGGAGGTGCGCAAAAACACAGCGATATAGGAGACGGTATGAGATGTGCATAAAAACATGGCGATATAGGGGCAGGTATGAGAGGTGCGCGTAAACACTGTGATATAGGGGAAAGTATGAGAGGTGCGCGAAAACTTGGTGTTACAGGGGAATGAATCAGAGGTGCCAGAAAACACAGCGATGTAGTGGAAGACATGAGAGGTGCGTGAAAATAGGGCAATATAATGGAAGGTATGGGATGTGCGCGAAAACAGGGTGATATAGGGGAAGGTATGAGAGGTGCGCGAAGGCACAGCGATATAGGGGATGCTATGGGAGGTGCGCGAATACACAGTGATATAGGGGACGTTATGAGATGTGCATAAAAACATGGCAATATAGGGGAAGTTATGAGAGGAGCGGTAACACAGCGATATAGGTGAAGAAATGAGAGTTGCGCGAAAACACGGCGATATAGAGGAAGATATGAGAGGTGCGCAAAAACGCAGCGATGTCGGCGAAGCCATGGGTGGTGCACGGGAAACAGGGTGATATAGGGGAATGTATGAGAGGTGCGCGAAGGTGCAGCGATATAGGGGATGCGATGGCAGTTGCGCGAATACACCGCGATATATGGGACGTTAAGAGATGTGCATGAAAATGCGGCGATATTGGGGAAGCCATGAGAGGTGAGCAAAAATACGGCGATATAGGAGAAATTATGAGAGGTGCGTGAAAACACAGCGATATAGGGGAAGGTATGGAAGATGCGCGAAAACAGGGCGATATAGGGGAAGGTATGAGATGTGCGCGAAGGCACAGCAATATAAGGGATACTATGGGAATTGCACGAATACACAGCGATATAGGGGACGCAATGAGATGTGCATGAAAACACGGCAATATAGGGGAAGGTATAAGAGCTGCACAAAAATACAGTGGTATAGGAGAATTTATGAGAGGTGCGAGAAAACACAGCGAGATAAGGGAAGGTATGAGAGGTGCACGAAAACACAGCGATATTGGGGAAGGTATGGGAGGTGCGCGAAAACAGGGCGATATAGGGGAAGTTATGATAGGTGTGCGAAGGCACAGCGATATAGTGGATGCTAAGAGAGGTGCGCGAAAACACCGTGATATAGGGGAAGACATGAGAGGTGCGCAAAAACAGGGCAATATACTGGAACCTATGGGATGTGCGCGAAACCACGACGATACAGGGGAATGTATCAGAAGGGCGAGGAAGCACAGCGATATAGGGGACGGTATGAGATATGCATGAATACACAGCGATATTGGGGAAGCCATGAGAGGTGCCTGAAAACAGAGCAATATAGGGGAAGGTATGAGAGGTGTGCAAAAACACAGCGATGTAGTATTAGTTAAGAGAGGTGCGTGAAAACACAGCAATATAGGGGAATGTATTAGAGGAGGACGAAAACACAGCGATATCGGGGAAGGTATGGGAGGTGCGCGAAAACAGGGCGATATATGGGAATGCATGAGAGATGCGCGAAGGCACAGTGATATAGGGGATGGTATGGGAGGTGGGCAAATACAGAGCGATATAGGGGACGTTATGAGATGTGCATGAAAACACATCAATATAGGGAAATGTATGAGATGTGCGCAAAAATACATCTATATAGGGGAAAGTATGAGAGATGCGCGAAAACAGCGATGTAGGCGAAGCTATGGGAGGTGCGCGAAAGCACAGCGATATAGGGGAACGTATGAGATGTGCATGAATACACGGCGATAGTCGGGAAGCCATGAGAGGTGTGCGAAAACACAGCGATATAGGGGAAGGTATGAGAGCTGCGTGAAAACATAGTTATATAGGGGTAGGTATGAGAGGAGAGCGAAAACAGGGCGATAGAGGGGGGGTTATGAGAGGTGCGCGAAAGCACAGCGATATAAGGGAAGCTATGGGAGGTGCGCGAATATACAGCAATATAGAGGACGTTATGAGATGTGCATAACAACACGGCGATATAGGGGAAGCTATGAGAGGTGAGCAATAACACAGCGATAAAGGTGAATCTATGGGATGTGCGCGAAAAGACAGCGATATAGGGGAAGGTATGAGAGGTCCGCAAGGCACAGCGATATAGGGGGAGGTATGAGAGGTGCACGAAAACACAGCGATATAGGGGGAGGTATGAGAGGTGCATGAAAACACAGTGATATAGGGAAAGGTATGGAAGGTGCGCGAAAGCAGGGCGATATAGGGGAAGGTATGAGAGGTGCGCGAAGGCACAGCAATATAAGGGATGCTATGGGATGTGCGCGAATACACAGCGATATAGGGGACGTTATGAGATGTGCATGAAAACATGGCAATATAGGGGAAGGTATAAGAGCTGCGCAAAATTATAGTGATATAGGAGAGGTTATGAGAGGTGCGTGAAAACACAGTGATATAAGGGAAGGTATGAGAGGTGCACGAAAACACAGCGATATTGGGGAAGGTATGGGAGGTGCGCGAAATCAGGGCGATATAGGGGAAGTTATGAGAGGTGCGCGAAGGCACAGCGATATAGGGGATGCTATGAGAGGTGCGCGAAAACACCGTGATATAGGGGAAGACATGAGAGGTGCACAAAAACAGGGCAATATAGTGGAACCTATGGGATGTGCGCGAAACCACGGCGAAACAGGGAAATGTATCAGAGGTGCGAGAAAACACAGCGATATAGGGGACGCTATGCGACATGCGCAAAAAAACAGTGATATAGGGGAAGGTATGAGAGGTGTGCGAGAACACGGCGATATAGGGAAATTGTAAGAGGTGCGTGAAAACATGGTGATATAGGAGAATGTATCAGAGGTGCGAGAAAACAGTGATATAGGGGAAGTAATGATTGGAGCGAAAACATAGCGATATAGGTGAAGACATGCGAGGTGCGCGAAAACACGGCGATATAGGGTAAGCTATGAGAGGTGAGCAATAACACAGTGATCAAGGTGAAGCTAAGGGATGTGCGCGAAAACAGCGATGTAGGTGAACTATGGGAGGTGCGCCAAAACACAGCGATATAGGGGACGGTATGAGATGTGCCTGAATACACGGCGATATTGGGGAAGCCATGAGAGGTGCCTGAACACACAGCGATATAGGGGAAGGTATGAGAGGTGTGCAAAAACACAGCGATATAGGAGAAGTTAAGAGAGGTGCACAAAAACACAGCGATGTAGGCGAAGCCATGGGAGGTGCGGGGTAAACAGGGCGATATAGGGGAAGGTATGAGCGGTGCGCGAAGGCACAGCGATATAGGGGATGCCATGGGAGGTGTGCGAAAACAGGACGACATAGGTGAAGGTATGAGAGGTGCGCTAAGGCACAGCGATATAGGGGATGCTATGGCAGGTGCGCGAATACACAGCGATATATGGGACGTTAAGAGATGTGCGTGAAAACACGGCAATATTGGGCAAGCCATGAGAGGTGCGCAAAAATACGGCGGTAAGGAGAAATTATGTGAGGTGCGTGAAAACACAGCGATATAGGGGGAGGTAAGGAAGGTGCGCGAAAACAGGGCGATATAGGGGAAGGTATGAGAGGTGCGCGAAGGCACAGCAATATAAGGGATGCTATGGGAGGTGCGCGAATACAAAGCGATATAGGGGACATTATGAGATGTGCATGAAAACACGACGATATTGGGGAAGCCATGAGACGTGTGCGAAAATACAGCGATATAGGGGACGGTATGGGAGTGTGCGAAAACAGGGCAACATACCGGAAGGTATGAGATGTGCGCGAAGGCACAGCAATATAAGGGATGCTATGGGAGGCGCGCGAATACACAGCGATATAGGGGACGTTATGAGATGTGGATGAAAACACGGCAATATAGGGGAAGGTATAAGAACTGCGCAAAAATACAGCGATATAGGAGAATTTATGAGAGGTGCATGAAAACATAACGATATAAGGGAAGGTATGAGAGGTGCACGAAAACGCAGTGATATAAGGGAAGGTATAGGAGGTGCGCGAAAACAGGGCGATATACAGGAAGGTATGAGAGGTGCACGAAGGCACAGCGATATAGGGGATGCTATGGGAGGTGCGCAAAAACACAGCGATATAGGAGACGGTATGAGATGCGCATAAAAACATGGCGATATAGGGGCAGGTATGAGAGGTGCGCGAAAACTTGGTGTTATAGGGGAATGCATCAGAGGTGCCAGAAAACACAGCGATGTAGTGGAAGACATGAGAGGTGCGCGAAAACAGGGCAATATAATGGAATGTATGGGATGTGCGCGAAAACAGGGCGATATAGGGGAAGGTATGAGAGGTGCGCGAAGGCACAGCGATATAGGGGATGCTATGGGAGGTGCGCGAATACACAGCGATAAAGGGGACGTTATGAGATGTGCATAAAAACACGGCAATATAGGGTACGTTATGAGAGGTGCGCAAAAATACAGCAATGCAGGGAAGTTATGAGAGGTGCGTGAAAACACAGCGATATAAGGGGACGTATGAGAGGTACACGAAGACACAGCGATATAGGGGAAGGTATGGGAGCTGCTCGAAAACAGGGCGATATAGGGAAAGGTATGATACGTGTGCGAAACACAGCAATGTAGGGGATGGTACGGGAGATGCACGAAAACACAGTGATATAGGGGAAGACATGAGAGGTGCGTGAAAACAGAGCGATATAGGGGACGCTATTGGATGTGCGCGAAAACACAGTGATATAGCGGAAGATATGAGAGGTGTGTGAGAACACGGCGATATAGGTGAAATTATGAGAGGTGCGCGAAAACACGTTGATACAGGGAACTCTATCAGAAGTGCGAGAACACAGAGCGATATAGGGGAAGTAATGAGAGTTGCACGAAAACACAGCGATATAGGGGAAGGTATGAGAGGTGCGCAAAAACGCAGCCATGTAGGCGAAGCCATGGGAGGTGCATGGGAAACAGGGCGATATAGGGGAAGGTATGAGAGGTGCGTTAAGGCACAGCGATATAGGGGATGCTATGGCAGGTGCACGAATACACAGCGATATATGGGACGTTAAGAGATGTGCATGAAAACACGGCGATATTGGGGAAGCCATGAGAGGTGCGCAAAAATACGGCGATAAGGAGAAATTATGAGTGATGCGTGAAAACACAGCGATATAGGGGGAGGTATGGAAGGTGAGCGAAAACAGGGCGATATAGGGGAAGGTATGAGAGGTGCGGGAAGGCGCAGCAATATAAGGGATGCTATGGGAGGTGCGCGAATACACAGCGATATAGGGGACGTTATGAGATGTGCATGAAAACACGGCGATATTGGGGAAGCCATGAGAGGTGTGCGAAAATACAGCGATATAGGGGACGGTATGGGAGGTGTGCGAAAACAGGGCGACATAGGGGAAGGTATGAGATGTGCGCGAAGGCACAGTAATATAAGGGATGTTATGGGAGATGCGCGAATACACAGCCATATAGGGGACGTTATTAGATGTGCATGAAAACATGGCAATATAGGGGAAGGTATAAGAACTGCGCAAAAATACAGCGATATAGGAGAATTTTTGAGAGGTGCGTGAAAACATTACGATATAAGGGAAGGTATGAGAGGTGCACGAAAACACAGCGATATTGGGGAAGGTATGGGAGGTGCGCGAAAACAGGGTGATATAGGGGAAGTTATGAGAGGTGCGCGAAGGCACAGCGATAGAGGGGAAGACATGAGAGCTGCGCAGAAACAGGGCAATATAGTGGAACCTGTGGGATGTGTGCGAAACCACGGCGATACAGGGGAATGTATCAGAGGTGCCAGAAAACACAGCGATATAGGGGACGCTATGGGACATACGCAAAACAACAGTGATATAAGGGAAGGTATGAGAGGTGTGCGAGAACACGACGATATAGGGGAAATGGAAAGAGGTGCGCGAAAACATGGCAATACAGGAGAATGTATCAGAGGTGCAAGAAAACACAGCGATATAGGGGAAGTAATGATAGGAGCAAAAACATAGCGATATAGGTGAAGACATGCAAGGTGCGTGAAAACACGGCGATATAGGGTAAGCTATGAGAGGTGAGCAATAACACAGCGATCAAGGTGAAGCTAAGGGATGTGCGGGAAAACAGCGATGTAGGCGAAGCTATGGGAGGTGCGCGAAAGCACAGCGATATAGGGGAAGGTATGAGATGTACGCAAAAATACATCGATATAGGGGAAGGTATGAGAGCTGCGTGAAAGCATAGTGATATAGGTGAAGGTATGAGGGGAGCGCGAAAACAAGGCGATGTAGGGGAAGTTATGAGTGGTGTGTGAAAACCCATCGACATTGGGGACGTTATGAGATGTGCATGAAAACACGGTGATATTGGGGAAGGTATGAGCGGTGTGCAAAAACACAGCGATATACGAGAATGCATGAGAGGTGCGCGAAGGCACAGTGATATAGGGGATGGTATGGGAGGTGCGCAAATACACAGCGATATAGGGGACATTATGAGATGTGCGCAAAAATACATCGATATAGGGGAAGGTATGAGAGGTGCGCGAAAACAGCAATGTAGGCAAAGCTATAGGAGGTGCGCGAAAACAGGGCGAAATACGGGAATGCATGAGAGGTGCGCGAAAACAGGGCGAAATACGGGAATGCATGAGAGGTGCGCGAAGGCACAGTGATACAGGGGATGGTATGGGAGTTGCGCAAATACCCAGCAATATAGGGAACGTTATGAGATGTGCATGAAAACACATCAATATAGGGGAAGGTATGAGATGTGAGCAAAAATACATCGATATAGGGGAAGGTATGACAGGTGCGCGAAAACAGCGATGTAGACGAAGGTATGGGAGGTGCGCGAAAGCATAGCGATATAGGGGAAGGTATGAGATGTGCATGAATACACGGCGATAGTCGGGAAGCAATGAGAGTTTTGCGAAAACACAGCGATATAGGGGAAGGTATGAGAGCTGCGTGAAAACACAGTGATATAGGGGAAGTTATGAGAGGTGTGCGAAGGAAAAGCAATATAGAGGATTCTATGGGAGGTGCGTGAAAACACAGTGATATAGGGGAAGATATGAGAGGTGCGTGAAAACACAGCGATATAGGGAACGCTATTGGACGTGCGCGATAACACAATGATATAGGGGAAGATATGAGAGGTGTGCGAGAACAGGGCGATATAGGTGAAATTATGAGAGGTGCGCGAAAACACGTTGATACAGGGAACTGTATCAGAAGTGCGAGAACACAGAGCGATGTAGGGGAAGTAATGAGAGGAGCAGAAACACAGCGATATAGGTGAAGACATGAGAGGTGCGCGAAAACACAGCGATATAGGGGAAGCTATGAGAGGTAAGCAATAACACAGTGATAAAGGTGAAGTTATGGGACGTGCGCAAAAACAGGGCGATATAGGGGAAAGTATGAGAGGTGCACAAAAACACAGCGATATAGGGGACGCAATGGGACGTGCGTGAAAACACAGTGATATAGGGTAAGGTATGAGAGGTGTGCGAGAACACGGTGATATAGGAGAAATTATGAGAGGTGTGCGAATACGCGGCGATACGGGAGAATGTATCAGATGTGCGAGAAAACACAGCTATATAGGGGAAGCATTGAGAGGAGCGAAAACATAGCGATCTAGGTGAAGACATGAGAGGTGCGCGAAAACGTGGCGATATAGGGGAAGCTATGAAAGGTGAGTAAAAACACGGCGATACAGGGGAAGCTATGAGAGGTGAGCAATAACACAGCGATAGAGGTGAATCTATGGGATGTGCGCGAAAAGACAACGATATAGGGGAAGCTGTGAGAGGTGCGCAAGGCACAGCGATATAGGGGATGCTATGGGAGGTGCGTGAATACACAGCGATATAGGGGACGTGATGAGATGTGCATGAACACGCAGCGATATTAGGGAAGGTATGAGAGGTGCACAAAAACACAGGGATATAGGAGAAGTTATGAGAGGTGTGCGAAAACACAGCGATATAGGGGAAGATATGAAAGGTGCACGAAAACACAGAGATATATTCGGGAAGGAATGGGAGATGCACGAATACACAGAGATATAGGGGACGTTATGAGATGTGCATGAAAACACCGCCATATAGGGGAAGGTATGAGAGGTGCACGAAAACGCAGTGATGTAAGGGAAGGTATAAGAGGTGCACGAAAACAGGGCGATATAGGGGAAGGTATGAGATCTGCATGAATACACGGCGATATTGGGGAAGCCATGAGAGGTGCGCGAATACACAGCGACATAGGGGACGTTAAGAGATGTACATGAAAACACGACGATATTGGGCAAGCCATGAGAGGTGCACAAAAATACAGCGATATAGGAGAAGTTATGAGAGGTGCGTGAAAACACAGCGATATATGGGGAGGTATGAGAGTTGCACGAAAACACAGCGATATAGGGGAATGTATGGGAGATGCGCGAAAACAGGGCTATAAAGGGGAAGGTAATAGAGGTGCGCGAAGGCACAGCAATATAGGGGATGCTATGGGAGGTGCATGAAAACACAGCGATATAGGGGAATGTATGGAAAGTGCGCGAAAACAGGGTGATATAGGGGAAGGCAAAAGAGGTGTGCGAAGGCACTGCTATTTAGGGGATGCTATGGGAGGTGTGAGAAAACACAGTGATATAGGAGAAGACATGAGAGGTGCACAAAAGCAGGGCAATATAGTGGAAGCTATGGGATGTGCCCGAAAACACGGCGATACAGGGGAATGCATCAGAGGTGCGAAAAACACAGCGATATAGGGAACGCTATGGGACGTGCGCAAAAACACAGTGATATAGGGGAAGGTATGAGAGGTGTGCGAGAACACGGCGATATAGGGGAAATTATAAGAGGTGTGCGAAAGCATGGTGATACAGGGGACTGTTTCAGAGGTGCGAGAATACACAGCGATATAGGGGAAGTAATGATTGGATCGAAAACATAGCGATATAGGTGAAGACATGCGAGGTGTGCGAAAAAACGGCGATATAGGGGAAGCTGTGAGAGATGAGCAATAACACAGCGATAAAGGTGAAGCTATGGGATGTGCGCAAAAAGACAGCGATATAGGGGAAGGTATGAGAGGTGTGCAAAAACAGCGATGTAGGCGAAGCTATGGGAGGTGTGCGAAAACACAGCGATATAGGGGACGGTATGAGACGTGCACGAAGGCACAGCTATATAGGGGCTGCTATGGGAGGTGCGCGAAAACACAGTGATATAGGGGACGGTATGAGATGTGTATAAAAACATGGTGATATAGGGGAAGCTATGAGAGGTACACGAAAACACGGCGATATAGGGGAAAGTATGAGAGGTGCGCGAAAACTTGGCGTTACATGGGAATGCATCAGAAGTGCGAGAAAACAGAGTGATGTAGGGGAGGACATGAGAGTTCCGCGAAAACAGGGCAATATAGTGAAGCTATGGGATGTGCGCGAAAACACAGTGATATAGGGGAAGGTATGAGAGGTGCACAAAAACACAGAGATATAGGGGAAGTTATGAGAGGTGCGCAAAAATACAGCAATGTAGGAGAAGTTATGAGAGGTGTGTGAAAACACAGCGATATAGGGGAAGGTATGAGAGGTGCGTGAAAACGGCGATATAGGGGAAGGTATGAGAGGTGTGCGAGAACACGGCGATATAGGGGAAATTGTAAGAGGTGCACGAAAACATGGCAATACAGAAGAATGCATCAGAGGTGCGAGAAAACACAGCGATATAGGGGAATTAATGATACGAGCGAAAACATAGTGATATAGGTGAAGACATGCGAGGTGCGCGAAAACACGGCGATATAGGGTAAGCCATGAGAGGTGAGCAATAACACAGCGATCAATTGAAGCTATGGGATGTGCGCGAAAACAGCGATGTAGGTGAAGCTATGGGATGTGCGCCAAAACATAGCGATGTAGGGGACGGTATGAGATGTGCATGAATACACGGCGATATTGGGGAAGCCATGAGAGGTGCCTGAAAACACAGTGATATAGGGGAAGTTATGAGAGGTGTGCAAAAACACAGCGATATAGGAGAAGTTAAGAGAGGGTGCGTGAAAACACAGCGATATAGGGGAAGGTATGAGAGGTTCACGAAGTCACAGCGAGAAAGGGGATGCTATTGGAGGTGCGCAAAAACACAGCGATATAGAAGACGGTATGATGTGCATAAAAACATGGCGATATGGGGGAGTATAAGAGGTGCGCGTAAATACGGCGATATAGGGAAAGTATGCGAGGTGCGTGAAAACTTGGCATTACAGGGGAATGCATCAGAGGTGCCAGAAAACACAGCTAATTAGTGGATACATGAGAGGTGCGCGAAAACAGGGCAATATAGGGGAAATTATGACAGGTGTGCGAAAACAACGGCGATACGGGAGAATGTATCAGATGTGCGAGAAAACACAGCGATATAGGGGAAGTATTGAGAGGATCGAATGCATAGCGATCTAGGTGAAGACATGAGAGGTGCGCGAAAACATGGCGATATAGGGGAAGCTATGAGAGGTGAGCAAAAACACGGCGATACAGGGGAAGCTATGAGAGGTGAGCAAAAACACGGCGATACAGGGGAAGCTATGAGAGGTGAGCAACAACACAGGCGATAAAGGTGAATCTATGGGTTGTGCGCGAAAAGACAGCGATATAGGGGAAGCTATGAGAGGTGCGCAAGGCACAGCGATATAGGGGATGCTATGGGAGGTGCGTGAATACACAGCGATATAGTGGATGTGATGAGATGTGCATGAAAACGCAGTTATATTCGGGAAGGTATGAGAGGTGCACAAAAACACAGTGATATAGGAGAAGTCATGAGAGGTGTGCGAAAAACACAGCGATATGGGGAACTTATGAAAGGTGCACGAAAACGCAGTGATATAAGGGAAGGTATAGGAGATGCGCGAAAACAAGGCGATATAGGGGCAGGTATGAGAGGTGCGTGTAAACACGGCGATATAGGGGAAAGTATGAGAGGTGCGCGAAAACTTGGTGTTACAGGGGAATGCATCAGAGGTGCCAGAAAACACAGCGATGTAGTGGAAGACATGAGAGGTGCGTGAAAACTGGCAATATAGTGGAAGGTATGGGATGTGTGCGAAACAGGGCGATATAGGGGAAGGTATGAGAGGTGCGCGAAGGCACAGCGATATAGGCGATGCTATGGGAGATGCGCGAATACACAGCGATATAGGGGACGTTATGAGATGTGCATAAAAACACGGCAATATAGGGGAAGTTATGAGAGGTGCGCATAAATACAGCAGTACAGGGGAAGTTATGAGAGGTGCGTGAAAACACAGCGATATAAGGGGAGGTATGAGAGGTGCTCGAAAACAGGGCGATATAGGGGAAGGTATGAGCGATGCGCGAAGGCACAGCGATATAGGGGATGCTAAGGGAGGTGCGTGAATACACAGAGATATATGGGACGTTATGAGATGTGCATGAAAACACAGCTATATTGGAAAGCCATGAGAGGTGTGCGAAAATACAGCGATATAGGGGACGGTATGGAGGTGTGCGAAAACAGGGTGACATGGCGGAAGGTATGAGAGGTGCGCGAAGGCACAGCGATATAGGGGATGCTATGGCAGTTGCGCGAATACACAGCGATATATGGGACGTTGAGAGATGTGCATGAAAACATGGCGATATTGGGGAAGCCATGAGAGGTGTGCAAAAATACGGCGATACAGGAGAAATTATGAGAGGTGCATGAAAACACAGCGATATAGGGGAAGGTATGGAAGGTGTGCAAAAACAGGGCGATATAGGGGAAGGTATGAGAGGTGTGCGAAGGCACAGCAATATAAGGGATGCTATGGGAGGTGCGCGAATACACAGTGATATAGGGGACGCTATGAGTTGTGCATGAAAACACGGCAATATAGGGGAAGGTATAAGAGCTGCACAAAAATACAGTGATATTGGAGAAGTTATGAGATGTGCGTGAAAACACAGCGAGATAAGGGAAGGTAGAGACGTGCACGAAAACACAGCGATGTTGCGGAAGGTATGGGAGGTGCACGAAAACAGGGCGATATAGGGAAAGTTATGAGAGGTGCGCGAAGGCACAGCGATATAGGAGAAGGTATGAGAGGTGCACGAAAACAGCGATATAGGTGAAGGAATGGGAGGTGCGCGAAAACAGGGCGATACTTGGGAAAGTATGAGAGGTGCGCGAAGGCACAGCGATATAAGGGATGCTATGGGAAGTGTGCGAATACACAGCGATATAGAGGACGTTATGAGATGTGCATAACAACACGGCGATATAGGGTAAGTTATGAGAGGTGCGCAAAAACACGGCGTTATAGGGAAGTTAAGAGAGGTGTGTGAAAACACAGCGATATATGGGAAGGTATGAGAGGTGCGCGAAAACACAGCGAGAAAAGGGATGGTATGAGATGTGCATGAAGACACGGCGATATCGGGGAAGCCATCAGTGGTGCGAGAAAACACAGTGATATAGGGGACGGTATGAGATGTGCATGAATACATGGCGATATTGGTGATTCCATGAGAGGTGCGCGAAAACACAGCATTATAGGGGAAGGTATGAGAGGTGTGCAAAAACACAGCGATATAGTGGAAGTTATGAGAGGCGCGTGAAAGCACAGTGATATGGGAAATGTATGAGAGGTGCACAAAAACACAGCAATATAGGGGAAGGCATGGAGGTGCGCGAAAACAGGGC